>NW_018405393.1:497253-497747 GCF_002113885.1 Mizuhopecten yessoensis
GGGCATCCGAGTAGAGAAAAATACGGTCCAGGTGCATGCACAATATGGCTTTCTTTACCTGTATATGAGACCGTGTCAATGTTTTCAAATTTTACACGCGTCGAATTTGGCTGTTTTAAAAAAACCGAAAACAGAATTTCAAAAATCAGTACATACAGATAAAAAGAAAAGCTTATAGATGTAGCTTAAATTTAGTAAAATACTCATAAAAATCAAGTATAAATATGTAAACAAAAGAACGTATATATTGTTAAGCCATTCATAAATTTACACCAACCATTATTGTTATTGCACAATGTTCGTCCATCGTGTGCTCAGATGTGATCAAGTAATATTCGTCCGGATTTTTATCGTGCGCACATCGTGTACGCACCGTGCGAACGTGAGCACACCGTGTCACGTTGTGCGATCCCAATAATGTTTCATTTGAAACGGGATAGTAACAAAGGAACAAAAGTTGTACACCAGACAACAAGAGTGCAAAATATCGACAT
>NW_018405393.1:498719-506126 GCF_002113885.1 Mizuhopecten yessoensis
TAAATATTTTCGGTCTGTGCATTTTATCTAAATCATTTCGGTTCACACTATGATGTCGTTCTTGAATAAACGTGCAGCCTATTTGCAATATGTAAAAGTAAATGCAAACAAAAAACACAAGGACAAAATCATCGGGAAAATGCAAAAACTTCTTTTGTTTCAAATACACATAAATACGCATTTTATCAAATACCTGCCACTTATAATACTGTTCTTACATGTACATACTTTCAGAAACTGTCAGCCATGTTTATAGCAATAACATTATAGTAATGTACAATTATATTTCTGTAGAAAAAAAATAATAATATCAACATGAATGTTTTTTTTTAAAACAATAACAATTAACGAGCATCATCAAACATCCTGGCGATATTCTTTTCTGTAAATCATACAATTTCTGATAAAGTCTATTCACTAGTTAAAACAGAAATAACGGTACAATATTATGTTTCATTGTAATGGTTTCGTTAATCGAAATTAACAAAAGCATAATAAACTTTAGTTTAGTCACAAAATTGTTAAGATGAATGCTGAACCGAGTGATGATATTTTCCTTCAAACACGATAGACAAAGAAGTAATAACGACTGTGCACCCAAAGGAATTTATCCAATTTTCGATCGAATCCGTCCTTGAAAAATGAACAAAGACATATCACAACATATAAGAAAGAGACAAACCGTCACCATGAAACAAATCAAAAACATAAAATTCATAAAAAAAACCAACAACCCTAGTTATCATATATGTAACATCCTTCTTAAAAAGGAAGGTTTCAATGTTGTAGCGGTTAACAGCCCAATACTCTCGACATGATCATTGCGACAAACCTGTTGTCTACTGATAATATGATCACCGGGATCGCAATGTATGCATCGATACGAATTGTACAAACATTAAAAAACCACTTTTTGTCCTTGTCACAAGTACGGAATAAAGTCCTCTGTGACTTTTGCTGATCACGTGCCGTTCTGCAGCGGACTGACTAATCAATAAGGAGCTTTCAAAAGTCGGTCATTTGGCCCAGCCCCTTCTGGCGAGCGCTCGATCAGTATGTTGACGAGGCGGAATATTTGGATTGTTCATGAACTTCCTGTAACCAAAGTTTATACGACCCTTTTGGATTTACATTGAACATATTCTTACATTTCCATGTAAGGTTGCATGCCAACCTGTGCGTATCGACAAAATTTGTGATTATTTGTTTAGATCAGTGAAGACTTTTGAGCAATATTCATACGACATATGTGAAATGTTTAATTTGATTTCGGATCTAACTAGATGCCTAAACACGGATGGAACGAACGTTTCAGTAATAAATGGGGATAAGAACAAGGAATATTTACCAGGTTTTTTTCATCGGTCCTTTCTGTTCAGTTGCCTGCTAGCCTTATAAGCGGGATTTCGCTTAGAGGCGACCTTGAAGCCACATTGTTTTACTTAAAAATGTGGCGTGGCTTAAGTATGATTGGTGGAGCTTAACACTATTGATTATGATTCTATCGTAGATTGGAACATTGTCCGTATCCAATCAAAACACGCGTTTAAAACGAATCGTGTTATAATTCATATTAGACACGGTAAAAGTACGACAGGTAGTTCGTATATTAAACCTTCAATTCAACGTACACTGGGTGTATAAGACATATTTTGTTTATTTTTAGAAACACAATTGACGACGGAAGATTAATATATATATGGTAGGAGGTGCAGATATTTCTGGGCATTGCGATTGGGTGTCGTAGGTCGTGAGAGTGAGGCCCAGACAGGACAGTCATAAAATTAAATACATTTAATAAAAGATTCAAAATAATTGAGGTATAAAACTAAAGTTGTCTGTATTACATTTCGAAATACGTATATGAAGACAAGCAGTATAAAAGTATTGGTATATTCTAAAAGAGTGTTCTCAAAAGTCGCAGGTTGAACATTTGTGTAATGTTATCAAGCTTTCAACGGTTCAACAACCTGCTTCTCTGCTACACTGCGTATGAATATATAACGTTGAAGACAAGAGTAACGCCTGCATGTAATACGAACATGTTATGATATTTCGCGTTAAAAATAACTTCAGTAAATAACATATTCGACATTGAGTAATTTAATAGGCATACAATGTTTAAATTGGGACTATATTTCACCTCGCATTGACATACAACTCTCGAGTTTGTAGCGTGTTTCCATCCCATCGAACTCGAACCCCCAGAAACAACAATATTACCGCATGTCATTTGGAGTACAGATACCTGTAATTGAGTCCCGCCTTACTGTATTCCGACATTTGACATTGGATGAAATGAACTAAGGTTACATTAAACTATTTCCTTCGTTTAGCTTGATATACGCGAGTAGTAAACTATCATGCTATTATATATAAGGTATGTATGTATTGTACATGCGTTTTAGATAAAACATTTGCTAAACATATAACGTATTGTCGATGTTTATAGTTTGATTACCAAATTGACCAATTAACCGTTTACTCGATCGGAAGATTGCTCCAGTAACCGGTTACCAAACTTGGAACGGTTTGCCAACCCATTTCAAGAGTGCCTCCACATCAAACAATGTCAATAGCATGCATACTATATATTATGATATCTGCTAGCCTGTATACTGTAAATTTCATTTCAATTTGGAACACACACATGTAATTGCACATATAAAATTGTGTAATTGATACAGAATATCAACAATGAATCAATTGCACTGCACCTTACGTCAATCTGGGACTCATCGGTGAAGCTAGTGTACAAAAAAGATAGACATTTAAATTGGTCTTATCTACTGTTGAGACAGAACGAGAGATGCATAACACCTTTGAATTATATAAAATTTTAAAAAGTTGATAGGAACTAGAATTACATGTAGTGCTGTATTAAGGTTCTTATCACTGTTACGTCGTTGCTTGTTTATATGCATGTGATATGCATATGATGTTTAATTAACCATGCGTTACATTGTGCAATGAAATGTCAAAGTTCACTGAACAAGGGTCTCACTTCCATGGAGGATCAAGGAAGGGTAATATCATACTTTGTCAACTTAGAAATGGATGTAGCAACTTAAATTTTGACCTATGTATTGATCATTTAAAAGATAATCCTATGTGTTCTTGTGATTTAAACCATGAAACTGTCTCACATTTTTTTCTTCATTGTTCCCTGTTTTCAGTCCAAAGAGCATTACTAAAAAATGACCTTGAACTTATTGGAAACCATAACCATTTTCATCTCACCAACTTACTATATGGCTGTCAGACATGTAACGAAGGTGTAAATAGGGAAATTCTTAGCTCTATCCTAAAATATATAGTTAAAACTAAAAAAAAATGTTGAATATCGAGTATAATACCAGGCAACTTGACATATTTTGAGTTAATATATATACATATGTATATAAAAAAGAACAAAAGACAGAGATAGCGTTTCTAGGCCTTTCTCGGGTTGATTCCCCGTTCATCAGGAGACTGTTTATTTTGAAAACAGGTATTGTGAGGTCATAGTTGTTTACACAAGAAAGTATGACGTCATCAATAATGCAAAGTCATCATGACGTCACAGAAGGCATACACATAAATTCATGACGTCAACAACAGTACACGCTAAATTGTGAAGTTACATTACTTAGACAAATGCATAACTTTATGTTCTTACAAACAATCCATGATGACCTTAGATTTTTACAAGTGAACAAACATATTCATAACTGTGCTAACAATAACTTCAAAGCGTTCCCTATTTACCAAATGCATTCATCTGATGTGATAAAGAGGGAAGTTAAGGAGTCGGAGTAAATGGAACTGTTGAAACCCAGTCTGAATAGTTCACATTAAATTCAACGTGTCATACTTTAAGCAATTGCTGTGCTTTAAATATTATTGTTCATATTTTATTGTTGCCGTAAATGAAACAATTTGTATCTCCCGTATTTTTTATTGTTGGTAAGATCATAAAGTATAGAGACGCTATCTCTGTCTTTTGTTCTATTTATTATATTTAATTCCAACACAAGGACTTCTTATGTTTTCTTTACATATGTATATATATTTGTAGATAAAAACACTTATTCATAAAAACAACATCCATTCGTACAGGAGTGTATCTCTGGCTGGTTATCATGATATTGTTATGCTTTACTTTTATATTCTCCCATACTACTTATACCTTTAATTTTTAGTGTACATACTTAAGATCTGCATTTTTTCCATATATGTACGTAAATGCATTACTGTGAATTATACCGCAATAATATTTACTATGGATCCTGTACAGTGTTCAGTTGAAGACCTAAACGTAACATAAGGAGTGTGCGGTCGTCAATCTGATATTATAGCTTGTATACTACATGTATGTGCTGTCTATAACCAATATATATATATATATATATTACCTACATTGTGTATTGCAGACTAAATCTAATTATTACACTATTCAATTGGAGTTATCCCCCTTCCCCAAACCCACACCATATGTTATATAATAACCTCTTAATTATGTAAATGTCTAATTAGATTCACAAAAGTTAATTTTTGACAGTAAGCAAAATCTTATTAATATAAAATCAATCCATTAGAAACATATATCACCATCAATGGAAAAGGACTTATATAGGCTATAAGCCTGTTGTCCAATCCTTTTGACAGTGAATCAATCTTCTATGTCAATAAAAAATGTTGAAATCAATATCTCACTTACAACTTCCTGGTTCGTAAAACAGAACTTAAGGTTTACACAAGAGTCCGCCATACTTTCCCTGGCGAAAATGGAGACATGGTACTACGTTATTGCGATCGTCGTGTACGTAGCATCGACAATGGAAGTGTGTATCGGATCAGGTAAGAAATTCAGCTCGTGGTTATTTTAATATTTTTAAAAAGAACACAACTCAATTAGCGTGTTAATATTAACTTGCATATATAGACACTGTCATTATTTACACGGCCTGTGATATTTGTCAGAATCGCCAGAGCAAACTTACCTCTATAAGCTCGCTAACATACCACTCCATTCTTTCTAGCATGCTGCAGTAATTGGCAGTAGCAATGCTAATCTATCGAGGTGGTATAACCGTTGAGTAACACATATCGCTATTTGAAATCATAAACTAGGTGTTGTTATCATGGTTCACTAGATCACAATACCAAAGTTATTAGGGGTTTATATCATTGGCAACCGATTCTCTAATAATAGCAATGAATCCGCTATGTTAACACATAGAAAGCCTATTTGTTAAAAATCTGAATCAATTTTCCAATAGATCAAGTCAAACCAAAATACAAGAATTTAACACATTTGTATAAGTGGCAGTCACGAAGTGTGTCATTCAAGCATTACTACATCATCTTTGCCAATTATATACCTGAAAAGCAGTAAATGTCTGGTACATATATATCTGCATATTTTTGAATGTAAGAAATTGAAAATATCCCTTCAGAAAAAATAAAATCCAGTTGGAATCGTCTTGTATCTTTCTAGCGCTTCTTCTCTTGTAATTAGTTAATTTATATCAAAATATATACATATATGTATGACACGACGGTGTAGTAAAGAGCATAGAGTGTAAAATANAGGCGACCATTAAACTTGCCCTTAGTCGTCATCAATCTGCCTCTCTCAAAAACATTTTGTGGAATGTCCTTCCGCAGTCTGAAAGCGTTTGTTTTATAAATTCTGATGAAATTCCTTTTAAACAATTATTATGTGTTATTGTTATTATATATGTAATATCACATACACATGAATACACATTTCATTTTGACAACCTTAAGATATATGACAAGAGTACCTCCACATCAAAACAGTGCCAATAGCATGCATACTATATATCATGATATCGGCTAGCCTGTATACTGTACATTTCATTTCATTTTTGAAACACACATGTAATTGCACATATACAATTGTGTAATTGATACAGAATCTCAACAATGAATGAACTACACTGCACCTTACGTCTTTCTTGGACTCATCGGTAAGGCTAGAGTACAAAAAAGATAAACATTTAAATTGGTCTTACCTACTGTTGAGAAGGAAAGAGAGATGCATAACACCCTCGAATTATATTAATTTTAAAAAGTGAATAAGAGGTATAATTATATGTAGTGTTTATATGGGTTTAGCAAAGGTATTGTATATACTGTTGTTGATTGCATTTTTACATAATGTTTATACTTTTCTCTTTAGCTTTATTCTTTCAGTGTAGGTAACCATGCGTTACATTGTGCATTGAAATGTCAAAGTTCACTTTCAACTTCCTGGTTCGTAAAACATAACTCTTAAGGTTTACACATGAGTCCGACATACTTTCCCTGGCAACAATGTATACATTATTCTACGTTAAAGCGATCGCCGTGTACGTGGCATCGACAATGAAAATGTGTATCAGATCAGATAAAAAATGCAGATCGTGGAGTTTTAGATATTTTTAATAGTACCCAATTCAATTAGCGTATCAATATTAACTTGCATATGTAGACATTATGTCATTGTTTGCACAGCCTGTGATATTTGTCAGAATCGCCAGAGCAAACTAAACTCTATAAACTCGCTGACATACCTCTCCATTATTTCTAGCATGCTGCAGTAATTGGCGGTAGCAATGACAGTTATTTAAGGGGGTGAAAATGTTGAGTTACACATATCACTATTTGAAATCATAAACTAGGAGTTGTTATCATTGTTAATAAGATCCCAATACCAAAGTTATTAAGGGTGTATATCATTGGCAACCGATTCTCTAATAATAGCAATGAATCCGCTATGTTAACACATAGAAAGCCTATTTGTTAAAAATCTGAATCAGTTTTCCAATAGATCAAGTCAAACCAAAATACAACAATTTAACACATTTGTATAAGTGGCAGTCACGAAGTGTGTCATTCAAGCATTACTACATCATCTTTGCCAATTATATACCTGAAGAAGCAGTAAATGTCTGGTACATGTATGTTTGCATATATTTGACAGTAAGAAAATTGAAACAATCCTTTCGGAAACATTATATCCAGTTGGAAAAGTCATTTATCTTTTAAGCGCTGTTGAAATGACGGTGTGGTACATGCAAGATTTATTATCATTGAATGGAAAGCCTACAGCAGCTTGAATTCGCAATGTGTTGAACCCGTTGTCAGTATACTGTGACCAGGTGGGATGCGGTGTTGGGTGCCTTATGCATGGTATTTCATTGAGGTAGCACTCTAACAGTCGGCATCAGATCCGTGCTATCACAAGGAGGTGAACGCATCAACATACCATGCCTTCAGTACATATACACACAATCAGGCATGCATTACACACATGGAGAACACCTTTTAATGACCTTACTGGTAAAATGACGATTAACAAAATAACACAAGAATCAAACCAATCCAATATCCGTTTGCTTCCCTTCTTGGTTGGTATTT
>NW_018405393.1:506842-507054 GCF_002113885.1 Mizuhopecten yessoensis
GACAAGCTGGTTCACTGATATCAGTCTGCTAATTCACACGTTTGTCGCTACTTGTCAGTGTATGAGACTGTCAGATATAGTGGACGAAATGTCTGTTTCTTGGTCTGTCATATCGTCACTTACTTGTACATACGTTTGTAAGGATCCATTATTATATGGGATTTTACCGTAAATATTTCTTCTTTTACCAATATATATATACCAAAGGTAAA
>NW_018405393.1:507140-507222 GCF_002113885.1 Mizuhopecten yessoensis
AACCAAAGTTATTAAGGGTGTATATCATTGGAAACCGATTCCTTAATAATAACAATGACTCCGTTATGTAAACACATAGAAA
>NW_018405393.1:507443-507671 GCF_002113885.1 Mizuhopecten yessoensis
TCCGGCATGAACATTTAAGAAACGCTGTTAATTCAGTGTTATTTTTTTTATTATAGAACAAATGTTTGAGTTCATTTATTTGTTCTTAAATACTTGAGTGTTTGACGTAAGCGGAGCGACAAGACTCTCATTGAACATGGTTAATCCATGACGACATTAGTAAACCACGTGATACGTCACGAGAGTTTTTGCTTTCATACTCAAATGAAATGCGTTTCTGCTGGTAAT
>NW_018405393.1:508102-553303 GCF_002113885.1 Mizuhopecten yessoensis
AAATTAGCCTCCTCTGATATACTATCACATATTTTAAGTTATATAATTGGAATATCATTCATTTTATAAATGATTACCTTAGCAATCGTTTGATTAATTTTGACATTGGTTTGTGTTGCAAAATACGAAAATCTAGTAGGACCAATTGTAAGGTGATGATTTCTGGCAACCGCAAAATATTTCATGTGGTGACCCACACAATTGTAAATTGATTTTCTCCCCTTATTCATCAGATGATATACCTTCGTGTAAGAATTCGTTTCTTAGTGTAACACTGCGGTTTAGAGTAATGTTCATTTAATATTTGATTAATCACACTAAAGGTTATTATTTCAACCCTTAGTGCTATAAAAGAAAAATGTAAAAACCTAATTACTTTGCGCTGCATTGCATCCTTTCATGTAAGTTGTAAACAACTTGCTTTTCTTCAAAAAGGAAAGCAATACGTGGGACACATTGTTGTGGGATAAAAAGTACTTGATGTAGTTATATTTACGGCATTTGACCTAATATCAGTGAACTATCCCACTGTCACATATCAATATTGCTCTCTCATGTATTGTCATGAATTTGTTTAGCTTAGGATCTTTCAGGATAACGTTTTTACAAATGCATGCAAGTTTATAATACAACAGCTACAGAAAAATGTTTATAACTTTTCCCAGAACTCATCAATTCCAGTTCTCATCCTACAAATAGAGGCCTCACATATTTTCTCTGGTAAATTATGTAACTGGTTTATATTGCCTGATATGCATATGGATGATTATAAGTTCTTTGGTGGACAGAAATAATGTATCTTGCCTGAAACATGCTTTAAAATTAAAACATTAAAAGTTCAATTCAGAAAAGTATAGTATTCTATTTGTCTTATGAAATATGAAATACATCAAAATAAATTGGAGATAAGACTTTATAAGTATTGCTGGTAAGTAATTTGTTCATAAAATAAGGCAAAACTTATGTTCTCATTTTGATTTACTATTTGCTAGCATTCAGTTTTGAACTATATTTCAGGTAATGACGTCCTCTTCTTCTGCTTGACCAGAATATGTTTGACAACATTGATGCATATAAACAATATTTTCGAGTATTAATCCAGTGTACTGCAAATCAAGATAAGATTTATTATTGCATATATATTTAATTTTTATTTCTATGTTTATAAAGTACAGTCGGCTAAGCCAGCCATTTAGGCTACCATTTAAAGGGATAATACATTTTATAAATTATATTTTCAAGAAACTTAAGCGTGCAGCTTCAGGTCACGCTCATCAGTTATGTATTACATATAAAACGTTATCGTAAGCAGTTAGGAATATATCTAAACATTTTCTTCAGGTTATAATTATGAGAAGTTCTTTTTACACAACCAGTACATTTTTCTATATGACGTTTTGATGACTAGTACGAAATGTACACTGTCACCTTCATCAGACAAATGACCAATGAAGCGTATGCACACAGAGGTGTAAAATGTGTACGAGTTATATATGTACCGAAATGACTCAATTCAGCTACGCTTTGTTAACACTTGGTCTCATACCTCATAGCCCTCCTAGCAAAATTTAAACAAGAGAGCAAGATTAACGAGGGCCAATACAGACATCTGTGTCCATTGGTGACAATGTTTCCAGATCATTAGCAGACATTCTTGGACCGCTAGTGTGTAAATCGGAACACCATGTAAAGAATTCAAAACATCTAGCGGAAGCTATGTCTACCATCATGATTCGGGGAGACGAAGAATTTATTTCACATGATGTTGTCTCTCTCTTTACTAACACACCCATTGACGACGCACTTAGAATCATTCGGAAACGCTTAGAATTAGACAGATCCTGGCGAAAAAACACAAACCTTCAGATTCAGGACATCATGGATTTGTTGGAGTTTGTACTCAAAACAACATATTTTAGTTTCCGGAACAACATCTATCAACAACGCTGCGGCACTGCTATGGGTAGTCCAGTGTCTCCCATTGTTGCCAATTTGTTCATGGAACATCTGGAGCAAGAAGCAATAGTCACTGCCCCCATAGAATGCAAGCCTAGCTTGTGGAAACGTTATGTTGACGACATACTTGAGATAATCAAGAAGGGGTCACAGAAAGATTTGACCACNAATGCGTATACAAAATCGGATGCAAAAACTGCGACGCGTCGTATATTGGAGAGACTGCAAGCAATTTGGGGTCCGCCTTGGTGAACACCGGAAAGACACAGAAACCCAAGAAGGTAGGAAATTGACCAGATCTGAAAAACAGTCGGAGTCCAAGATAAATAAATCGAAAATCACAGACCATGCCACACAGAAAAACCATGTGATTGACTGGGATAACTCCAAAGTTTTAGACAGAGAGAGCAATCTGTTCAAGCGGTAGATAAAGGAAGCCATCTGGATACGCCGCAGTGGGCCAGTTCTAAATCGAGAGGAGGGGGCTCAATGACTCTCGCACATATATGAACAAGTGTTAACATAGCGTAGCTGAATTGCGTCATTTCGCTACATATATAACAACTATTGTACATACGTTTCAAGAGTAGCCGAAATCGACATCAATTTTATGGACAACTGGTACTCATTTTACACCTTTGTGTGCATACGCTTCATTGGTCATTTGTATGATGAAAGTGACAGTGTACATATCGTACTAGTCATCGAAACGTCACATAAAAATATTGGTTGCGTAAAAAGAACTTCTCATAATTAGGAATATAATTCCAATACACTTACTGCTGTTATACGATATTACCATGGACTTCAATTCCCTTAATTAATCTTAGTCCGTAATACGACACTCGGATATACCTTTAAACGGTACAGGCCATGATAACGCAAGTCAGGGTCAGATGTTTCTTTGGTCTATTTGATGTTAATTAAATCGAAGATATGATGCCTTTACAAACATTTAACTGATCTGTTAACGGTAGCGCATGATCATATTGTGCATTTCCACTTAAGTAACGAAAGTTACAACTTCAACTGAGGTTAGCGTCCATATACCCCATGCAATCATTACATATTTAACACTGTCGAATGATCATGTCTTATCATTGGTAAAATTACAGTACCGTACATCAGAGACATATATCAAGCCAACGAAGGTTGGTATTTTGCTGAACTGATTCAGCCTTTGCATACCTGCTTACGCTTTACCACACCGTCCCCGAAAAGGAGAGTTTCGTGTGCTGTTTAATGTAAAGTGAATTGAAGCATGCCCTTATAGATATTAAACTGACCTTTTCACGGAAGTTACCTAGATGTGCATAGTTACTATTTCTTAACTCGCCAATGTATTACCTGTGTGGGGCTCAGGTCTCACGCAATGGAGGAATATTTAATGGAACACGCAGTGTTTGCTAGACGGGTTAAGCTTAATTTTTCTTTGATTTGTATACATATAATGACAAAAATAATAACAATTTCATAATGATGGTCTAGTCTATATCACATATAATGTCCAGATGACATGTACTTTTTGATGACCAGAATCCAGTTCATTTCACATATATACGTCTGAGGAGAGGAGTATACCTAAGCATACCATTTTATTGTATTTGGCCTCATACCAATTACAATTTGATTACTAAGTACATATGTATACCTATGGCGGTATATATTTATAAGGATGCTATGAAATGAGCAAGATAGATCATTTTAACATACAATCTGTAAAATAACAGTTTCTGGACTTATTCAAGGTTGATAAAATAAGAATAAGAATTCGCTGGACAGCGAAGGGTAGAGTGAATTAGATGATGCTTTAACAAGGCTAGTAGAGTATCATTCCACTTTTGTTTTTTCTGTTTTTTAGAAGACGACGGTGTTCTTGATAGACTAGCCGGATACAAGATATACTTTTCAAACACGACTATCTGGAGAACAGAAGACGCGTGTTACCAAGACACCACTCCTGACTTAGCTTCCATGTTTTCGGTACAAACAGTTGCATGTCCAGGTGTCGCTCGGTATCTGACCATCTATAACGACCGACGGGTGAAATCATACGCCTGGTACTCGGATGAAGCATTTTTAGAACTTTGTGAAGTGGAAGTGTATGGTAAGCTAATATCTGTTGAGATGTGCTACAACTATGTCGTACTTCAATAGCTCTTTCAACTTTGCAAATAAACAACCTCGATGCATCTCAATATACATGTAGAGATATCATTGGTGCTTTAACTACATAGATGATATTAAAGATTGCTGCAACGTTCTTCGAACCATGTAATTCAGCAAGTATACAACTGTTAAAATTAATGTTTTCTACATTTTTTAAATGTTATGTTAAGTATTAATCTTAAAATTATTGATAAAAATAATACCGATTTTAATGGGTAAGTGATCGCCATTTCTGTTTGAATTATTAATTATTGCTGTTGGTTTTAAACCACGCGTGGCAAACGTTTTCTACAGCTACAATTAAGGATCTGCACTATGAGATAGTAAACATATAATATTTTTGCGTGCAAGTTGTTTACCTCGAGTGTTCTGAAATGACCTGTTGTTTCCTCTTATCCAGCATCTCGCATTTAGACTATCTTTTATTTAATGTGTGTCGTGTATTTGCTTTTACATATTATATAAACTTAGCAAAATCCTTCATTTCATCATATCAATCTATATCAACATTGATTAATTTCTTGCTATGATTTCAATTTGAACATAGATATATCTTTGATGATAAGTATTCCTTGTAAAATAAATTAACAGCATTTAAATTGTGCAGAATAATTAAACAACAAACACTTAAAATAAAGCAGAAGGACGAGCTACTCCAATGTGCCATATCACGAGAATCGCATCTGGCTAGTTATCGTTAATTGGAAATTGCAAAGATGTTCCATAATAAAAAGAAAACGATAACACGAGATTAATACGGCTCATTATTAGACAATCGAATTGGTTAACTGAACTGTTACTTAAGGTTTACATAATTTATATCTCAACAATTGGCTTGAGTTCCTGTTAGGTATTGGCACCTCACCCTCAAAATGGTGTGCAGATAACGTAAGGGAGTGTGATCCCTGGCATTTCTAAGATGTTGGTCCATGGGGTAAACCATTGTACAGTTTTCTCCCTCATACAGTATGAGATGCATCAGCCATTCAGCTCCTTTGCTTTTGATTATTCCATCATTTAGTATATACTGATAACGGTGGTGTACATAGTGAAATAATTAATTACATATATGCGATCTTACGTGTCATACATGCTGATTAATGTGTCATATATATTTGAATGGTTATCGATTAATAAATAGCAAATAGTATTTCATAACTATTAAGTATGACGACATATGTACTAACCACTATGTCAGGCATACTATTACTTTGTTTTTAAACGACATGTTATAGACAATTTCATTATTTAACATTGTATATAAAGTAACATGAAGTAATAATACAAATTGTATTATACTGAACTATTTGATAAATAAAGGATCTTACATGAGTTTCCATTTCATATGTGATTTATGAAACGAGTCTAAGAATTTTTCAATTTAGCGAGCACCTAAAATGAAAAGTTTGTGACAAGTTTCATAAATTTCATTTGAAATGAAAACGAGTGTAAGATCATTTTTATCACATCATTAAGATTTGTGCTATTTTGTCCTGTAAAACGACAATTTTCATGATATTTTGGCTCCAGTGGTTAAGCCTGTGACGTCATGTACGTGTCATAGGCGTGACATCACAATTGAAACGATTGAAACTTACAACCAATCACAGGGCTGCTAGGTCATATTACATGAGCTAATACGTAAACAAATATGACATGGGTGTACTCACTGGATAACACAGTACATAATGTGATAAAAAGAAATATTGTTAAATAAGTTAAGGCAATTATTTATATGAGTAAGACTTTTAAGACAATCGCTATGTCTTCAATCGATTTAAAGCAAAATGATCTGGCCAAAAATTGCGCACACAGTTTCTCCATACATTGTTGAGAAAAAAAAACACATTCGCAACCCATACGGAATTGCAAAAAAGCATGGGTATATCGTTAGCCAGATTACATTCTGTATTGAGAGTGGTCGTTCCTTATTGTTACCGGGTGATGCAGAGTCAGCAATGTCTTACAATACATATCATTGAAACGAAATTGTTGAGTCTATCTTAATGTGACTCTGTAAAGTTAAAACAGCACAACAGATCACTCCCTTCTTCATACACAAGAACATAATCGGAAAAGCATGCACAAAATAACCACTCTGTGAAAGAAGAGAAAACATAATATACAGTTGTAAAAACAACAAAGGCGAAACGAGATGAATCGGAAAGGTTACACTTTTTTGCAATTAGGTCACCAACAGCCTAGGTAATTACACACGTTTAAACAGTGAAGAACTGGTGAAGGTGATAACAAAAATTGGTATCAATTATGTTGCTGAATGCAAGAGAAAACGAAAAACATCAAAAGTGTTTAATGTCAAAATATGTGCTCGAAAAGAAAGTATTGCGTTTGGATTGTAGTTTAGTATACATGTCACAAAAATGCATTGGTCCAGCAAACTATTTGACGATATTGGCGAACTACATCTAACAAATTCTAACTGCATGAATTAGTGCAGATATGTCTTTCTAACGCGTATTAGCTTTAATATACGTAAGTATACACACATGCACGTACTTGTTTGTTGTCGATGGTCAGGATTAAGGGGCAATGGGTTCAACCTATATGGTATGGTATGTTCTCGTAGGAGTTTGAAGTTATATACACAAGTAATGCAGCAAAGTTAGACACTATCAATACTTGAACTTTTCTCTAACTTCATATTTAAAGCTGCCCTCCGTTTTATAACATAGGATGATGTGTTCAGTTAAATCAAAAAGTATATCCATGCAAGTACATACAAGTTGTATATTTCAGGTTGTGCCTTGTGGCAATACGGTGCTGGAAACTGTGCATCACGTTGTAGCACCACATGTGTAGACGATCTGTGTCATCCCACAACTGGGAAGTGCACTGGTAAGTTTGATTTTGAAGTTTATCCCACTACAAAACCGTCGAGGGATACAATTAGTTCAACAAGAAATTCAGTTCTTAAAAACGATCTGTTTGTTCCATGATTCCACAATAACATTAACATATATCTGATGGAGACGAATAATCCTATTGATTTACTCTCATTTTCAGATTGCAGTGATGGATTCTTTAAGTCTAGTTCTAGTTGTACCCCTTGTCCTCAAAATTGTGTTGACAGGTTATGCAATAAGGAGACAGGAGTATGCTCAAGTAAGTAAAAATTAATTTACGCTGCATCAGATAAACTTTTGACTCTATTCTAACTGTCAAAACTTATATAAAAGTATGTAATGTCGTTATGTCGCCGTCATAGTCTATCTTTCGACCCTAAAAGATGATTGAATTGGTTTGAATAGTTGAAAAAAAAAAAAAAAACAAAGTAAGTTAAGTGTCTTTGACTTAATGAATGACACACGCCATTCAAATCTGGGTCAGATCAAGGTAATGTCAAGTTCTCACTTCAATACCTCGAGTAATTATCAAAGAAGCGAAGCACACTAACCGCAATAATAAAAAAAATATTGATCTTTATATCACACACATAATTAGAATATTTCCCCGAGTGTCATGGACTTCATCAACTTGCATCTTTGGAAACCCTGGGTTGTAAGTTTGACTGTCAGCAGTCAACATCTACCACCGAAGTCACGATATTTGAAGCAAGCTCTAGAATACAAAATCAATTGCGATAGGTAAATACTGTAAGTCGAGGATGCATGGATGTTGCTTTTAAAAAAATGCGGAGGTTAAAATCGTCCTGCTTATGATACAGCTAGAATGTAAGCCGCCACCATCAGTTATTGTTAAAGTAACGATCTACGAAACCGGCAGAGGTAATACGACTTGATTGCTTGTTGCTATTTAAAGACAATGCTCATCGCTATATCTGTACGTGAATTGGAAGGACTTTGGTAGGTTTTTGCGTACTCAACAATACATTTAGCCTCATATCATATGAAAACAGGTAGATTGAAATGTTGTAATAAAAAGAGATTGAGTATCTCTATGTTAAACTCATGTTAACGAACAACATTCATTCGATGCCAAGTGTTAACAAAGCGTAGCTGAATTGAGTCATTTTGGTACATATATAACAACTATTGTACATACGTTTCCAGCGTAGCCGAAATCGACATCGATTTTATGGACAACTCGTACACATTTTACACCTATGTGTGCATACGCTTCATTGGTCATTTGTCTGATAAAGGTGACAGTGTACATATCGTACTAGTCATCGAAACGTCACATAGAAAATGTTATTGGTTGTGTAAAAAGAACTTCTCATAACACATGAAATATTATTGGCTGAAATTACTGCAGAGTTTAATATTCTATTAAAATCAATGAGTAAGTGACTATTTGAACCATGGGAAAATATGCATATGTCCTATGAAAGTACATCGTGCATGAAATATGACTTCAAAATACATATAATGTGTGACGTTCACAGGTTAAGCAATTGCGTAGAGATAGGCACAGACGACTTTGGTTACAATTGTTGTGATTAAAAACAGTTTTTACCTGAAAAAAAACTCTACTCTATGTTTTGGTCCTTTATAGAAGACTGTGATGACGGTTTCTTTGGTCCATTCTGTGATCCCTGTTCTACTGGTTGTACTGATCCTGTATGTAACAAAACCTCCGGATATTGCGGTAAGTGTTATATTCTCTACGCAGTGTTTATAAAAAAGCAAGAAAAGAATGTTTATATACATGACTAACCTTTCGATGACATGAACCGAGCCGTGTACACTCTCTCCTTCATGGTTATAATATGAAGGTCCAAAGGTCTCACGTTTGACACAGAAAGTTAATTAAAAAGTTTACTGTTGAAGCAAAAAACCACCACAAACTTTAATGCAAATGTGAATAAGTATCAGATTGCGATTTGAGAGCAATTTGAATTTTCATTTTTAACCACAAAATTCGTAGGCATAAAATTGTCGAAGTCATCGTTTCACATAGCCATTAATATGCCTTAAAATAAGAACTTGCATTCGCATTCGTGAAAATAAGAATTTGATATCGTGCCGAGCTGCAGTTCATATACCAAACGAAACACACATGCATATAATCCAAGTCGATGTCGTCACGAACAATTATAATTATAAAGAAAAGTCACTGAACAAAAGGTGTTTAGAGAAAAAAATCAATTAAATAATATTTTATGTTTGATTAAGACACATTAACTAATTTTCGTTTGTTTTGTTTTCTAATTTATTTCCCAAATGCCGATAAACATGGTGTTCGTTCGAAGATTGTAAAGAAGGTTACCATGGAAATGACTGCAGTCAGTTGTGTTCAACCAAGTGTAAAGGAAACGCATGTGTTAAAGAAACTGGCTTCTGCGAAGGTATTAAAAGAAATACATGATCAGAGTGACTTTTCACTTTTTTCTTATAATATTAAATCGTAACGACTTGATGTATAATATTTATGATACTGTTAATCCCTGTGTTTGAGGGATGTTTGTTTTCACTTTTTCTACAACTCTTTTGTTACTAATTGATAAAAAAAAACTTGCCTCAATTTGCGTTTTAGAACTTATATGTAATATATTTGATGACACTCATAGGATGTAATCAGGGATTTAGTGGCGATGCATGCCGTGATCGGTGTCCCGTCAACTGCAAGGCAAACACATGTTTTCAGTACAGTGGATCGTGTACAGGTATTTAACAAGCATTTAAGTTTATTTTATTAGTTTTATTAGCGACCGTAATGTTGCTATCATGCCACATTGTAAATTTATTTAACAAAAGTACCATTATCAATGCGCAAGACATACATGTACCACTTGTATGTTTTTCTATATCACAAGCAAACGACTATTTCTAAGTTTCTCAGTACTCGTGCATGAACACATAAGCTTTGCTGTTATGTTTTGTCTGCTTATCTGTAATTGCTAATCTATTCCGTTACTAGTAATACTGTATAGTAACTTACTGGGTTATTGTTTTATACCAATGTTTCTGATTAGAATGCGAACCTGGATTCTATGGTACCATGTGTGACAAGACCTGTGTATCCATAAGCTGTAAGGACAATATATGTAACCAGACTGATGGTCAATGCACTGGTATGTACATTGTAACTGCAGACTGATTTTACATGGTCAATCCATTGTTTGTAACGACAGGGCCTATCTATTGTTTGAAATGTTTATTTGCTCAGTGACCATCCATTGTTATAACGATACTTTTCTCAGGGCCATCCATTGTTATAACANTAACGACAGGGCCTATCTATTGTTTGAAATGTTTATTTGCTCAGTGGCCATCCATTGTTATAACGATACTTTTCTCAGGGCCATCCATTGTTATAACGCTAATTTGCTCAGGGCCTTCCATTGTTATAACGATAATTTGCTCAGGGGCCATCCATTGTGATAACGATAATTTGCATAGGGCCATCCATTGTTAAAAAGATAATTTGCTCAGGGGCCATCCATTGTTTTAACGATAACTTGCCATCCTATGAGAGTAATAAGAGTTTATCTATCACACTAACTTTGACTTTGTTTTTCATTGATTTCGTGTTTGATTTCATATGTATTTGAAATATTTTACATTTTTTTCTGCATCCATAACATTTGAGAAATTTTGATTAAGATAAAATAGGTGAACCATCTCTGTCCTTACAGATATAAAAAAGAAGACGTGCTAATGTCACTTCCTTCCTATTTCACCTTTAATTACGTTATGCCCTTGTACGAGAAGGTTATTTCTATGCATTCCTTTTTTTCCTTGCGAACAATCGCCGATAGTGTTTACAAATTGAGGATATGTTATATTGAAAAGTCAAATTTTCTTCTCACTAACTTTTATTTAGCTATACCTTATTTTAAAGAGGAGAATATGAGAGAGTTCAAAATAATGCAATGCAGATTTGATGTCCGTGTGCTCGATTTTGTTTGCTTAGATCTTGTAAGCATACGAAAAAATGTAAAAATATCGTTTTGATATTTATCAGAACGAATTCAAACAATATCATCCAAATGTGTAATCAGATATCTTTGAATGTTCTTCTGAATTATAGAAAGTAAAAAGTCTTCATATTTTTATATCAGAAGAGCAGTTAAGAATACCCCTAACCCTTTTTTGATTAAGAAAACCTTATATTTTCCCAAGATTTTGCTGATTTAACAATTGATATATGAAGTGCTGATGGCTTACTTTTCTTATTTAGGTGGTTTATTTGCATTTGCAACCACATGTGTGTTGTCTTGCAGTAGGCAATCAAAACGTCTTACTGAAATTCACATTCCGTGGCAACCGCCAACCACTCATGAACAGTACGAACACTGTAATACTCTGATAAGTTTTGTACGTTATAGAGTGTGCCCCTGGACTATATGGTGCTGCCTGTGACCAGAATTGTCCGGATAACTGTAACGAAGAGTGTGATAGAACTACCGGATTATGCAACGGTACGTTCTAATTAAATGTGATGTGGCACGTATGTTTAAACGGATTTAAAACATTTAATACATATTGTGAACTTTGAATAGATAAATATATTCACAAAATATAAGTTATTAATAAATATTTAACCTAGCTGCGTGTGTTATGGTTAAATATATAACGAGGGTGAGAACATGTCCTGCAAAATTACGAAGTTCAATTGCGGCCAGAGCCTTGTTAACATTAATCCGCTGTATCTAATTTTGTCATTCCAGGTTGTGATCAGGGAGTGCATGGCCTATACTGCTCTGAGATATGTCCCAAAAACTGTCAAAGCAACACCTGCATCCAAGACAATGGCCATTGTTCAGGTTGAGTTAATATAAATATATATTTATATATATAACAAAAACAAAACCGGAAAGCGGCATCAAATCGATTTAAATGTTTATTATACATCTTCATTGTTGTGTGTCGAATGTTGATTGGCACAGTCAACATTCGACACACAACAATGAAGATGTGTAATAAACACCGGCACGGTGCAAACAAGAGCACGTGGTTTACTCTGACGCACACGTCCAGATTTGTGCCCGTCTCGCGCCATCCATTGGGGAATCCAACCTGGTTTATAATGTACTAAGGTAAGAGTGTGGTGTAGTATTTAAATCAACAGGAAACAGTCAGGAAATATACTTACTTAACAATTATTTCGGCATATATTTGCCTGAAATTCCGTTAATTCAGAAAAATTAAAGTATGGCCTTCACGTAAATTAGTAGCAGTCAGCGATGCGTGCTATCGGCATGTGTAACTGAACACGGTTTGCTGATAGTTTGACGGTAGCACAACACTGTTTTTCATGTATTTATTGAAATTGTTGTGTGAACTCTCTCTTATTGTATATGTACAGTTGTAAAAAGATCAGAAGAAAAGTGATTGATTGTCTGATTGCATAGATGAATATATAAATACAAATAAAACGGATGATAAATAAATAACTTCTACGATTGGGCACAGTATGTGTAAAGCTAATGAATGTATCTACTCCTGTGAGTGGAGTCATTATGTAAGAAAGTCTAATCCTAGAAGCTAACCTTTGAGTACATGCTTACATCAATAAATCATTTTATGCTCCTTCAACTCAAAAATAACCCAACAGCAAATTGAAGCTGAAAATGGCCACCGAAGGTGACATTTAATGACAAGTTATTACATGACATACATTTGATCACAAGTTGATTTACATAATCTAGATTACAAAATGTATATCAATACACAGTGTTTTGCTAATTATCTAAGTATGACCTTTAGCCATAGTAGGGTTGTAAAAATCCGCCCAAAATGAAGAAATGATTTTTTTAGAAGGGTGGAAAGAGGGTGGGTTTAAATTTGATCCCTTAAACTGCTGTATAAGATACTGCTTAACTATATATAAGATAAATAAAGTTCTCCCGTGGGGGCTGAACGCAAACTTTTTTCTGCTTAAGCTGGAAGTGACGCTACAAAGTGCGCATGCGTGTCAAGTTTGTTCCCTAATATGGCTTGACCAATCAAATAAGAGGAAAAGTTTCTCATCCGATTATATAAAATAATTTGAATTTGAAATGCCTACTTTTTAATATAAAATCATACAAACATAATTTAAAAATTAATTCCCTAATGATTTGGGAGTATAATCATGAACTGAGATCAATAGGTTTCTTTGAGTTTTTCAAGGCATAAATTAAGCTAATAAATTAGCTGCCTTTTATATCCTTCTTACAGACATGTTTTAACATATGCTAGCTATGTCGCTATTTATGTAAATTTCAAGCACACATTTAATTGATGTCAATATCTGATAGTGTTGTTTGTAGCATCAATGATAACATAATCTGAACGCAAATGCGATGCAAAGCTCTATGACGTTAAAGCTGCATCCCCTATACAGCTCTTAGTTCATCCTGAGTGACGTTTATCGGTATATACTTTATATTTATGTTATTGATTTAAACGAGGAAACATCCAAGCACATATAGCATTTGATATCAGCATTTCCCTCACCTTTCAGAATGCCAATCTGGATACTACGGTGAGCATTGTGATAAAATCTGTCCACAAAACTGCAAGGACAACATGTGTGACAAGAACAATGGACACTGTACAGGTCAGTAAGTTATAGCAATTACCTTTACCGTAATATTGTCCAGGCCTTTATTCAACTCTGTTGTAGATTGCGTCCAATTTTATATTCTAAATATGATGCAGATTAAAACGTAAGTGCTTCAAATGCTCAACACACTCTGAATTTGTTTTAATCAAGTACAGCTGCATTCATTTTATTTTGAGGAATGATCAGTAAAAAAACCCAAAATAATTCCATATATTTAATACTAATATTACCGATATAAAATAATATATACCGGGAAAACTATCGCGCAGTCAAATATTCGCACTTTATTGGTAAAATCAATATTCGCCTAGAATTAATTTCGCCCTTCACATATTATCATGTACTTCATATATTTTATGTAGTGTACAAATAGTTGTTTTCAAGATAAATTCGCCCTAATTGCGGAGATTAAAAGAGACGAAAGGTAACCGTTGGTGAAAATTTCAAGGTATACAATATATAGCTAAAAAATACTCAATCCTGACTTTGTTAAAGACCTCACAGCGACAGACAGCATTAATACTGCTGCAATCGGGATAGGTGCTGGATTTGGAGTGGTCATTCTGGTTTTGGTCACCTTAGTTATTATACAGACCAGGCGTCTCTCGATGAAGAACAAAGACACTACGGGCCCTGTTCATATGACTGATATCTTACAGCAAGCCAATACAAACGAGTTCAGGGCAGATATAGGTAATTTTCATTTCTAGTATCATTTTATGTTCTTAATTCATGTTTATCAAAGATATCTTATATGAAAATTATTATACATTTAAAATCGTCGATGAAAAAACAATTAAAACATATGCGTGAAATTTGATGGAATACAAACATTAAGATTGTACGGGGACCCCTATAGAGGTGCATGCTTTGGCAAAATGGTGCTTTTTCGATAAATTGTTTTGTAAATAAGCATTTGTAAGGAGAAGAATTTTACACGACAAGTTACTGCAGAGTGAATTAATTGTTTCATGAGAAAACCTTTTGAAAGTCTTCGAACTAAATAAAGATCAAGTATACAGATTTCATATCATGTCTGATCGATATCACAAAGAGAAAGAGTGAGCTTGTCGTATCAAAAAATTACGATGTCGCAGATGCAATTGTATACAGATACATTACCTTGCAAACATTATATTCTTTGCTATATGAGAAAGATTACATGGTTATAAGATGAAAACAAAAATACTGAAAGTTTTCCTATTTCAGACGCTGTAGGGAACATCTCTAGGTGTTTATGTATTTCGCCAAGCTTTCGTAAAATGTCCCGGTAAACTGCGACTCGTTTCAAAACATGATATGAAATGACAAATTTTCTTAACTTTTACAGCTCTCCTCCTTTTTCATTTGCACGGCCCACTGATAATCATAGTTTGCTTTATGATAATATTGAAAGCGTAATACTGTTTATTTTGTTTGCAAATTGTTTCATATCTTTTATTATCTATTGTTCTTTAAAAGTATCACTCTCTCCATTTATATATTAGATGGTCCTTACGAAGAGACTGACACTCAAAATGGGAAACAACATGCCAAGAATTCCACAGCTGACAATGATTATGACAGATTGCATCCTAAGGATAAGGTGGTCCCTAACCTGTACGAGATTGCTTGATAGATTCGGAATACATGACCATCATCCTTAATACAGAAAGGAAAGGTGAATTCTATGACCAGAACGCTTGCTGATTATATTTTAAACTGTGGAGTTTAAACATTATGTGACCGTCTCGCTAACATTTTCAAACGACGCAAGCTATGCAAAAATGAGGCTGGCGATGTAAATAGTGTGCGATTGTTTACATGTGATATACAAATAATTAATATAAAATAAGTGTATTTGTATGCTGCCATACTTGTTGATTTTGAGTTATATTATTTATGTGAACAGGTTTTTTTTACCATGAAGGCGATTAGCATATACAGTATTCATTGTAAATACCAAACTGTTGATCTTGTCAGTGATATTTGTTCTGTTTACCATCTAAAAATAGAAATATTTCAAAGTAATTTGTAAGTTTATTAAACGGTTTGAGCTCATATTACATGCACTTATTTTAACGTTTCCCCCCGATTTTCCCTTGCACAGGCCACAGGGCCATGTTACCAACTATAATTTTTTGTACACTGTACCTTTCCGACAGTTCGAAATGTTGGCTTGGTCTTCGCCCATCTTCGCCCATCTTCGCCCATCTTTATGCATTCAGCTGTTAAAGGCAATAGAGGTACCGGATCGATCACGTTGAATTACATGAGTTTCCAAAAGGATGCCAACGTTTTGATTTTGGAATCGGATTATATAACAAATTTCTTGTCTGGGTAACGGATTGTAAATATCCAACCAGCGAGCAAGAAACCATTCTGCCCTAAGTCCGCCAAATGTAAACATGACAAGACGGCCGGAGCTTGGACGTAAAATAGCTATGAAATACCAACGATGAAACTTATTAATGGAGAAAATACCGAACCATTTAAATGAGATTTCCATAAAAAACGTCATATAAAATTTGGAATTACAAAACGAGTGTAAAAATAATGATTTCCATATTCGAAGTAGTCCAACCTTGTATTTTCAAAAGACGCAACTAATGCGAAAAAGAGCTTGA
Source organism: Mizuhopecten yessoensis (assembly GCF_002113885.1). Taxonomy (NCBI): domain Eukaryota; kingdom Metazoa; phylum Mollusca; class Bivalvia; order Pectinida; family Pectinidae; genus Mizuhopecten; species Mizuhopecten yessoensis. Next base: position 524,308 of record NW_018405393.1, read on the forward strand.
TTGATTATGCGATTTCTAATATACAATTGAAATGTATATTTCTCATGTACACGTATATGTTTGATTGTGTTCCTTACAGGAAATGGAAAAATAGTGTTACTTTAATTATTAACTCGTTCAAGATATGATAACCTTTATTTGTTTTCTCCAGTTCTATACATGTTACATGCAATAACATAGTAACTCTCGACAAATATAATCGGTTAATTCTGTTACATCCACTTAGTACTATTAAAGTGTTGTGACAGTTGCCATCAAGCGGAACATGGTTTAAATAATCCTACATACATGAATATGTAAGACATTCATTTTTCACACTGTTTTATTTTAGTGATCGTACTAACGAAGTAAAACTTCTATATTTTGTGGTTATGAAACGATAACTATGTGAATATTTTGTAAAAATATTTTTAATCAATAAAGCATTTCATACCAGACTTAAACTAGATTTGTTTTTCACGTATAAAAGACTAATGAAATGAAGAACTAGGTACATACGTTTCTGTATATTGATAGCTATATGGTCAAACTTAAAACGAAGACGACGTGCACCCAAAAGTAGGAAAAAGTGTGCCTGACTTTCAATTTAAGTAATAATACTATTTGTATTTGCATATATCTGAGCAATCAAGGAAAAAAAAAAACCCTGACTTTCTTCATATTTACGTAACAAAAGCGACAGATAGCCCACATAAAGCATATTACTACGTAAAACCCCTACAGCCCGCGCTTTTAACATAGGAAATAACAATATGTTTCACTTGTTTATTAGTAGATATTATTCAATCATATTTTTACTCTTATAATGATCTGATGATTAATAGTAAACTATCAAAAGTAAAAGTATTATATATATATATTTATACCATATCATCAACTCAGAAGATCACATTCATCAGAAAACATTTCCAAATATAGAGACGACAAAACAACAATAGATTTTTTTTTTTAAAGTTCAGATTTTATTTTGAAAAATAGATGATTAATATCAGGTGAAATGAAACAAAAGTAAATCACAAAGGTCGATAATCGTTCTTTATTATTAATATACAGTTGTGGGAACGCACAACGTTACACGAGAAATGGCTTAACAATAAATACGGCCTCGTATTTAAACATAGAAACTTGCTTTTAAGTATATTTCTATATTCTAGCTACATATATAAGCTGATCTTTATATCTCTATTTTAAAAAAAATCAGTAATAATTTTTTTTTTTTTTTTTTTTTTAAACTACCCAAATCGACCGATGTAAAATAACACATACATGTATTGACACGGTAACGTATACCGGTAAACATAGCCACTTTGTACCTTAGTTTTCCCCACCCGGGACACTAACGTAACTCGTCAAGGTGTGAAAATCCAGGTGAAGGGATAACATTGACCAAAACGAATGCAAATAACAAATACCTCACGTCCAGTTATGTTTTCATAACGGTCATACGGTATCACATACATGGATCAACTCTCTTTGTAAGGCACCAGCCAGGTAAGACTCCAATCAATCATCGAAATGTTATATACTTGTTTTGTTACACGGAAGCTGAACCCATTATTGACAGTCTAACGATATATGCACTGTGTGCGCACGCTACTTTTGGTGCGTTGTGCGGTCGCACAACTATAGCATACACTTTCTGTTCGTTGCTTTGTCATATTTACACCATTAGTTCATTTCGTTTTCGTTGTGCCGGTATGCGGTGACTCTCGCTGAACTGTGTCAATGCAAAGACTGCGTACACAGGTTTCATATGTCATTGTGTAAGTGTAATACATAGTTTTAAAAGTAAGATAATACCGAAGCTTGAATAAAACTCAAACTAGAAACCAACGAAACTATTGCTTTGGTTTGTTTATGTTTTACGTCCTATTGACAGCTATGGTCATTTAAAGGCGTGCCAGGTTTTTGGTGGTGGAGGAAAGCCGGAGTTTCCGGGGAAAAACCACCGACCTACGGCCAGTACCTTGCGACTGTCGCTCGTAGACCTCGAACCTGCGACCAAGTTGTGAAGGGCTAGTGGTACATGTAGCAGAATGGCAGACGCTTTAACCACTTTGCCACCGCTGCCCCTAACCATAGTTAAATATGAAAAAAGCAATACAGTGTGTATTAAGATGATTTCCAGTAAAATTAAAAGCTAGCTCATGGAAAGGTTGCTTTGGTACATTATTACGTATGCTTATGAACAATTTAGGCGGTCATATATTTTCGTTCTTTGGCCTTATTAAATGCAATGTACTGTTGATGAGTCTATGAGAAAAATGACCATATGAGAGGAAATCTAGCACTATCTTGAAATTAAAAAAAACGTCAATGAATTTACCCCTTTATCTTATCTAAATATAGCACATTAGTAATTATGCATCTTTAAAATAGATTAAAATATAACTAATTTTGTTCGACAACCCTAGTAAATATAAATAATTGAAAAGTATAATTCTTTATAGTATCAGAAAATACAAAACATTGATGAGTATGATAGGTAATGTTACATATTAATATTTACGATAAGTACATTGGTTGGTTGAAGGGTTTTGTGCCTACATGAATCCGCCCTTACGGGTTTCATCTCACTGACGGAAGTCGGTGTTTTGTCGGCGTGAGTTATACATAATGTAAGTACATTGATACGTATGATTATTTATAGTATAGGTATATACAACACATTAACAAAATAGATTTTTACGGTACAGGTGAGTATAATATAAGGTATGATTCTTAATTGTACAGAAAATATAACACATTTTCAAGTATGATCCTTATAGGTAAGTATAACATATTATTAAGTATGATTCTTTAAAGTAAGAATTACTATAACACAATACTTGGAATGAGTATTTAAAGCCAATGTCAATTTCTCCCACAACCACTTTAGGATACCAAACATTTCCGGCTCATTGGTTTAAATCTGTCAGGATTAGGTAAACATTCTGGTTACTCACTAGTGGTTGAATATCATGTTTATCTAATTCTCGGTATACCTCGCGTGATTTAAAATTAACTAACTCGATTCACGTGATACATGTAACCATCACTCGTTGGGGAAACGAATATATAGCACTAATGACATTAGTCTTTACAGGTAAATACAATAGCAAGTTTAGTTAAAATGTATCTTCATAGTAATTTATCTAAAGTACACAAATGTGCTGAACTAAAAAGGGAAATCAAACTGTCCTCACCAATTGTGAGAGAAAACGTCCAGAATCCCATTAGAATCGGGATCATCATCAACGTTTACTTGACGATGTATTAGTAAGAAACGCTTAAACAGTGATGTGTTGGTCGTTTCCGGAGACACAATACCCAGACCTTTCACATCATGGATTGTTCTGATAAACTGCCTCTTCATGTTGGTACTCTTGGTCGTAGCTGTTTCCCATAGTTTGAAGATAGGCTTTCACAGCAGTCCATGTATATTTGTACTGGTCCTGGAAAATTCCATGAAGAATATTATTAAAATTAACGACAAGCAATGAAATATTACCTACAGTTTCTTAATATAAAATATATATTGTAAGTGTCAAAAAATCCTTAAACGATCTTGTAGATCTCCTTTGATTTATATAACTTTGCTACATGTATATTAGTGTTGTATGTTATGGTTAATGAAATATATACCATAGAAGCAACTAATTGTGGACGCCGGATCTGCAGCTGTCTTGTGGTAGCGTACAAGTCGATATCCGACTCCATATCCAGTCTCTCCAACGTTGTACTAATAAGGCAGTATAGACCACAGCGTTTGGCTCCGTCCCTTAACAACAAGACAAATTTCCATTTAAATAAATAATAAATAAGTTAAGAAATCATCTTTATTTAACGGCGTGTACATTGTCAACAACAAACATAAACTATGCAGAGCTTTTATCAGGACGCCGCTAAGAGAACAAATGTTGTTTTCGTGATGAAGGAAAACCCACGGTGGAAAACCACCGTGCCATCGGAAGGATAACAATGGAATCTCTATTTTCAGCGAAAATTCTAAAATTACTTTTATTTTGTAGTCCTTGGTTATTGTTTAATAGCTTAACATTAAGTCACATTCACATTTTTATATTTATTTACAGTAAAGATTTCTGATATCATATTATTAACAAACAACTTCGCAAGGAGTCTTCCAGATGTTTTTCTCTCAAATCAGCGATTTATGGGGGAAATGAAACAATATGAAATGATTAATATATATATATGAAACTATGCATGAGAACATATGTGGTATACTCAATAAACTCGTAATATGGTTAGCCATCTCTAAGCAGGATTGCTTCTAGAAAATATGAATGTTATTGAGCATATCAGATTATTATATAATATTGTAATTGTAATAATGACGCACAAACACGTGACCACGATTGGTCCCTGCTCTCGAGACATCATCCATGCCTCTACCAAATAATGGAGTTTACACAGGACAGTCTGACTTGATGGAATGGACGAATCGTTTTCCCAATTACTGACTCGGAACAGCTTCACACGTTGATTACTGTTACTTTGCTGAAACGAAACAAAAAATATAAAGTATAAAAGTACATTTGTAAGAAATTATGTCATAATGACCAAGTAATATATCAGTTTTTGGTGTAATATATACAAAAAGTTCATTTTTTTTTTAAATGGAAATCAATTTGTTGTAAAATTGATCTATTTTATATAAATCGTATTACCGATACAACATTTTTTTTATTAACCTTGTTTTTTATCTCCAACATGGATGCATTAATGCTATCCTCACATCGTTCGACCGACATCGACCGTATCTCAAATGGAGCAACATACTTGACCCTGGATTTTTCGGGCCACCACGGAATTTCCTGTTATAAAGAATCACATTTCAATTACCTTTTATTCTATTTCTTCAGTCGTATAGACTTGAGCTTCGAATGAGGTTACAAACAGAACATAATAATGTTGATTTTATTAAGGTGTCATGTACAAAGATATTTTTTCTCTTAAATTCACATGAAATGGTTATTTAGTAATTGTTTGGAATTTTTCTTTACATACATGTACGTAGAGCTTCATTTAGTTCCTCAAAGGGTCACTTGATAAGTCCGCATATATGACAACAAATAACGACCTCGCTTTTGAATGTCTAAGGGAGATAACTACATTTCACTTATCGAATGTACAGGCAGTTGATTATGTCTTCAATTAGAGTTAAAACGACACTCACAATTCACGTGAAAATCGTTGAAAAAACATGTAATGTTTATAACGAAGTAGATAGTATATATTATATTTGACACGGTTGTCAGCATCATGCCACAATAGCTAAACTATAACACGGAAGTTAAAACATATAACACGATAATTAAGACATAAGACGCAGATGTAACATTAAATCAGTAATAAATAGCGAAATAACTGAATGGCGAAGAAATCTCTTCCTGCTTGTTAACAGAAATGTGACGTATCCCATGGCAGACCTTTAAATTGTATTTGCTGGAAAACAAAAACAAATATCTACCTTGGAAAAGCAGATCCGTAAATGTTCCTGTTAAGATATCAACCAACCTTTTCGCCTACAGAATCCTCCAGACAGACGATAGTACTGGAGCGATATTCAGATACCATGGTCCAGAAATCCACAATTGTATGTTTCAGAGGGAATTGTGTTACTAGATACCTCAGGTGATGCCGGAAGCTCTGGTGTTCATACATTGAAATACGTTTGTTTCAATTTAAAATCACTCACCAAAATGGGGGGGGGGAATCAAACTGTATATTAAGGAATTAGGTTATTTTATACAGTTTTAAATATGGCAATTCCAATGAACTTTAAACAAATTTTGATTGCATTTTTACAGGTGAAATATTGAAAAAAGATATAATCCAAAAAAAAATGGTATTTTTTATTGAAGGAAAAATATGAAAGATATAATAACTATAATAAAAAGTTTCATTGTGATAAATTTGATATTAATTGATATTATGCCATCCAATAAAATTTCATGACACAACAAATTCTTTACAGGTCGTTGGAAAGTGTCAAACAATTTGGGATATTATCAAACATGAAAAGTAAAGGTTTCTCGGGGAGTATTACATACATTTCACTGAAATATCTTTTTTTTTCTTCTGTTTGCACTAATGAAAATATTTATAANAATATATATTTATATATAGAATACAACATAAATCTGTTAAATCTTCCGCTAGGCTTTTCTGCCTTCTAGGGCTTCTTCAGAAATACATTTGGTGTTACTTTTGCAAATTATTTTAAAGACAACATTTTGAGATTTTTAGATGATTGCTTTATTAGGTGAAAATCTTCTAGAATTTTTCAAATATGCCAAATACTTTGCATCCCGATTTGAATAACACAATGGAGTCTGGTGAAAAAAAGAATACCTTTCTTGGATATTTTTGTAGAAATCAAAGGACAAAATATTGTTAGCGATATATATTGTAAACCTACAGATTCTCACAATTATTTGGATTTCTTTTTATAACTAAATATTAGAAGATAGATTGGATGATTTGAAACTTTATCTTAAAATTAAACGTTATCATGCTGAAGTGGTACAAAATGCTTTACAAAGAGCTAAAGAGAAAGGTCCTGTCAGTGTAAATTTAGAAAGATGCTGATATCATACTATTTGGTACTATGTACAATCCAAATAATTGTAACCCGTTTCCTGTCGTTAAACATTGTGTGAGTTTTATGAAAAACATTGAGAACATGAAGTGTATTTTTGATAAGAAGAAGATTATAAACTCTAAAAGATAACCTAAAAACTTGCAACGTTTACTATGTACATTCAAATTTGATATGAATACCACAAATGATGTCAATGGTGTAAAAAATGTAAGAAACCAAGGTGTGGTGTGTGTAAGATTATCATTGAATCTAAAGAATACGTTTTTGCAAATGGTTCTAAAATAAAAATTAGATCAGAAATTAACTGTAATTCTAAGAATGTTATTTACTCTTTAATATGTTAACGATGTGGTGAATTTTATATCGGACAGACCAAATGTGAATTGAGACCACGAATGAATGAACATAGACAACAAATGAAGGACAATGAACTAAGATTTTTAAAAGCTAGCAAATCTATGCATCAATGTTCTAAAGATGATTTTTATATGTTATCATATTCAAACTGAATAGCGACGATGTAGTTGCAAGAGAATTTAAAGAAAAATGTTTATAAAAGCCCTCAAACCCAGCTTGAATGCACAATGATTTTTGCAATGTATTGTATGTAGATGATTTCTTTATCCTGGTATTGTTTGTGACGTCACTATGCTTGTTTATTGATGACGTCACTAAAATTGTTGACTATGCAAATATTGATGACGTCATGTTAACCAACTGTGATAAATAAACGAATTACTACATCGTAGTAAAACTATTATTTAAAAAAAAAAGAAAAAAGAAAAAAAGAAAAATACCTGTGTGGAGCGAACTCAGGACCATACTATTACTGATCCGACACACGACCGATGTCACTACATTGGACACATGAACTACGAGGGGTGTAACTTCGTGTTTCTCGAGAAAAAGTATTGGAAATTTTGCGGAGTCCCTTAATGAACAATTGTCAATCCGACCTATATGTATTAATTTAAATATTTGTATGTGTAGTATTTTACAGAAAAATAAATAAAATATGTATGCATATATATAACGGAGACAGAAGCACTGTATCTTCCTTCAAACCTTCATATAATATTTACGTTAAAAATGATTATTCTTTGTCACTACACAATGTATTCGTACCGGAAGTTTAATGGCGTTGATGTAGTTGTTCCTCTGAGAAATATCTGAGTATAGGACTACTCTGTAGTTGTCGTCTGTTACAAGAAAAAAGGAAACATATTTTACATAAAATTGTCAAACAAAAATAGCATATACAAATGCGTATTTACGATACATGTACTTTAGTAAGTGTTCGCAATTGTATGTCAATGCTCTCTTGGTATATCCGCACAACAAACTAAGACGGTAAGCCAAGGAAGATAATTGGTTTACGATCAAAAATACGACCCCAAGATCTTGCATATGAAAAAAAGCTAGATCCGGTTTCAGGACGATTAAGATTATAACTAATCGACTTCAAATTGTGCTCTAAAATGAATGCTAAAAACGTTACTATGTAAAATCTATGTAAGCCATATTTCACACCTGCAAAGAATGTTTCTTAAAAAAATAAAGCTTAAAAATACTTCAATATTCTAACAAGATATTAGGTGTGCTTTCGGTAATGATTTAGAGTCGAATACAAAATCTTAAAACAAAAAATCCTGGTGCCCTATGCTTCAGATAAGTTTCTTTTCTTGCAATTATATTTCGAATCATGATTATTTTGTCTCCAGCAGCTAATGAGATGGATATACTTATATGTAGATACACAATGTATCGCATCATGACATCTTTTAAATATTTTTTTACTTTAAGCAATACCAGGTGCTGAATAGTTTGACTTGCAATTTTGTGACTACTGTAAACCAAGCCATTTTCGCTGCAGTTCAATTTTCGCCTTTTGGGAAATTAACACTAGGCGAAAATTTGTTTCAAGAGCGGAGGTTGAATGTTTGACAGGCGAAAATTTCCTGGTATACAGTTACTATATATTATCTAAATAAAATGTGACAAACAGTTTGTCCTTTGTCTTAAGTAATAGATGAAATAATCATTTTGCTTGATAATTGAATAATTTGTATTGATATACCCGCATTTAATATTACAATGTAATGTATGTTCACAACTTTGTCTTGTCATATCCAATACTGTTACTTCCGTTGATTGCCATCAATGTCCCATTTTGGTGCATATATGTTATTAATTGGTAAGCCTACATATAGGTTGCTATGTGTGGAGATAACGAAATAAGTTGTTACATGAGATACCGATATTTCCGTTGAATAACACCGAGGCTCTGTTTCTTTTACCATAAATATTTGGTGCCTCTGGATAATTCGAGGATGTCGTCGGAGTAAAAGCAATATTTTGTATCGTCAGCTTAATTTCTGTTTCAAGAGTGAAATGCCTAAAATACTACCCTGTGAAAATGCTGGTTACAATTTTATACAAACTATATAAGCAAAATGTTCAGACATATCAACAGAATGGGCATGTTTACTGAAAATACTACACTGTAAGTGAGTAGCCAAGGCCTGTTGCTAAGGAATACAATTATATGTGTACCTGGTAGAATATCCATGTCGCGGTTCTTGTTCCAGTTCTCTGTAGACTTTGCAGAAACGTATTCCAAACGTTTTTCACTGATTGCATTAACATCTTTAAGAGTCTGTAACATACATTTTAAAGGCCGTTAAATAGCATATAAAAAAGATAAAGAAAAGATAAACGTGGTGAAAATAAATGTGTCTAAAATAACTCTGATGTACCTGAAACTCCTTGTTGCGTTGTGTGTGGTTTACAGGAACCTCATAGATGTCGCTTTCTTCGGAGCTGATGAAATCTGTTTTTGTTTGAAGGCTGTACGGGAAATTAAGTCCTTCTAAGAGAGCCTGATGAAGTGCTTTGTACTGATTCTGTAATGATAGACATCATGGTTCTTAGTCAAAACTTGTAGTTCCATTTACGAGATGTATAATGTCAGTTGATGTTATAGTACTGTTTAGTAAATGCAATATGTAGAATCTGCATTATACGAATTATAGACATAAGGACATTCCGTAGTATAAACTGTCGAATGGTCTTCGATTAAGATTATCACATCAACCTTGCCCACTGTCTTTCTGGTGGATATATTTTATTTATGTGTTAGTCTATACGACAGCCTTATCCATGCTTTAAGTCACTCGAGACATTCCACAGTCTGTAAACGATTCAGAGTATTTCTTCCTTATCCTTTTATTGTTCAAAAGCGCCCTTAGAATACGGGGGAGGGGGTTGTGATGTGTTGTTTGATTCTAGATAGAGATTTAGGGATCCGTTCTGACATTTTTTTTATAATATCAATTGCCTACCTATGGCGCTCTTTTATCTCATTTGTATCATTATTAAACAAACACACTGAACATGATACGTGTATAAGGCATACCACAGTTTGGACCATGTTCATTCGATTGTTCCTCATGATTGTTACATATCCATGTATGTCTATCACGTCTGCCGTCTTCCCTGCTTCCAACAAGGCATCCAATGCAATCAAAGTTCCTGTTCTCCCTATTCCTGCACTGAACAAAATATTACATATATTCAATAGAGATGATATTGTTTTAGAAAGTAACAGTATACAAATATCAGAGTTGAATTTGCAGATGCATCACTTATCGACAACGGGGGATAACTCCGTAATAAAGATTATTGAAAAAAAAGTTGTGAGTATGGATAGGTTTGTTATCAACGTATTTTGCCATTTTCATTTAACAATAAACATTTATTGTTGCCGATGAATGAATTTAATCTATGCAGTTAAACAAAATATACTGCAGTTGGATGTTGAGATGTGTACCAAGTTGTTATATTAAATGATGTCATTTAAAAGATATATAAAAATATGCAATACTTTGTTATTTTCTACCTGCAATGAGCAATGAGTGGTCCCTCTCCTTTTGTCCGTAAACGCTGCAGATGTCGGTGAAACATGACAAGTTCCAACACATCTGGTATGTCGTGGTCAGGCCATTTTGTGTAGTGAAACTGGTGTATTTGTCGCACTTTGCCTTTCTGTGTTATTCAACAAATAATAGGTGTTTAAAATACTTCCGTTGACTTTTGACGTTTCATTTGTTTTCAATTAAATATTTAATTTCAAAACAATTATCGGCATGCGTAATGATTCTCTTAAAATAATAGTCATAGACGTAATTGCTCCACTTAAAAGGAAATTTATCGACAAACGTTGAGAGTTTTTTTCTGAGGGAATTACATATTAACCCCTATTGAACAAACATTTTTGCAGCAGAAAACCTAACTATACTGCTATAATGTGAAATATGCATATTATTCAATACTAACTTAATGCTATTTTAATTCTTTAAGAAAGTATCCTATATATATATTAAAGTTATTCATACGCCTGGGGAGTTCTATGTGATATGACTACTAACACCCCGTGAATAGTTTTTGAACCGTTCGTTCTTTGAGTGTCGAAGATAGTGCATGTTTTCTCGAAAAAAGTATTATGTGTCTTTATCCGATTAACAGATGTGCGCCGCTGTCAGCCACTCAGACTTTACGCTATATAATTTATGCAGCCAATTCAAATAACTACTGGAAATGACGTCAGACCTGACAATTACAAAGGTGGCTTTTCAAATGTCTGGACATTGCTGATGGGGAATTAGGCATTATTTTTAGATCAAAAGGACAATCATATCATCACAGAGTTATGAACAAAGTTCATTTGGACGAAACAGTGAAAGGAAAGAGATGAAATAGAAATATCGACTTTGGTAAAGCTATCCCGAATACTTAAATCATTATGCAAAATCATGTGGGAGATGGACGAATTGGACTTCGTTTAAGAATGTCTAGTATACATAGGGCTAGGTGTATATTATCACATTTATAAAGTAAACTTGGAAAAGATACGATATATTTGTTAATTTGGTATCTATATTGCAATCCAGTTAACTTGACAGAACTATCAATGTTTTACTTACGTGTCTATGTTTCAGCGTAATAACCCTTATGACGTAGAAAGCGTACTGTTTTTCAGAGTTCAGGTTGATGACAAATGTCGCCGTGGTGATCGGGTCGTCCATATTCGGCCAATATTTGTAGCATTTGTTCTGATTAAATGATATTAAGAAGAAACCCTCGGTTTTATACATTGTGTTATTGCTTCAGATACAATAGTTTAAAACAAAAACACAAAACATTTTCTTTCGTGAGATTATCTTTAGAATAACGCTTAAAATTCGATAGATAATAAATTACTATATATTTCAATAAAACAAATTTGTAAATTTAACGTTTAAGTTATATTGTATTGCATCTTGATAAAAGCGTTAAGCGTATTTCCTTATCTTAAGGTTTGTTGTGTTAACCAATCCTTACCTTTCCATTTTCGTATAAATTGGCCAGCATAGCAATAGTTTGACATTTTTGCTGCCAAATCATCAGCCAAAATGCCTCGAAAAACTTTTTCTTTGGACCTACATTCAAAACATTGTCAGAACGTGTTATAATAACTCCCTGAACAACTGAAATGAATTTCGAAATAAATACAATCATTATTTACATTTAACAAGTGCCACACGACTATAAATAAAACCTTCAATTGTCATTAAGATGGGAGGGCCTAGTGATAGTAGGTAGTGTTAACCATTTATTTTTTAATTGTGGAATTGATTATTTAAAGTTTCCATCCAAACAAATTATACTTTATATGGGTTTTTTAATATTTAATCAGAATGCATAACGTCTAAATTAACACTGAAATTTTACTCTTTTTGAATTATCATCATTATTTGGAGACCAATTATCTTTGCTTTATATATATATTAAAACTGTACCAACGGATTTCAAAGAAGTAAAACGGTTTTTGAGACCAAATAACACAGTTAACATGTTACTGAAATAGTTCAATTCGCAAATGAGCCTTCCTGCAAATAGAAGAAAAAGAAATATCTCGCGAATCAATAGTAACAGTAGAATTAGACCAAATGCCAGCAACACATTGAATGAAAGTCCTATAAACATAGTTAAACTGAAAATAGTTAATATAAATATACATATATATTTGTGTAATACATTGTCCAATCAATATCCGCGCGTTGGTTAGAATTGTTTTCGACTATATGCATATATAAAACTTTAATAAAATATCATTACTTAAAACAAAGTTACCAAAGATAAATATCACTTATATTAATTATGATCTAGTCCAGCTATGGCATGCATGAGAGTAATTAGATACCTTGCACTGCAATGTAGACTTTTGATCTGGATGTGCTCTAAAAATAAAGTCGTAAACTGTTAATATGTTTTTTTATTGTATTACTTACATGTAATAGTTACCAGACTTTCTGTTCCAATCAATGAGAAAAATAATACATATCGTTTAATATGCCTAGAACGACACACATTCTGCCAGCAAAAATGGGATTTTTGCACTGTGCAGTTGACATCACTTCACTAAATGAGTTGTTAAATTCTCAGTGAGGTCTCCTTTACCGATCACTTAAACTTAAATATATTATTAAATTGAACCGATATTTGACTTGTGATAAACCTGGCATTCACATGTCCATGGAGCATAAGATCACATATCTTATTATAATGTCACAGATATAGACATTTATATTATATATATTATTAAAATGTTCACGATTGTAACGTTGGTATATGAAATTGTTGTATTTTATCTCCTAGCCATTACTTGCATACTTAAATTTGTTGAATCAGTTCTTACGTCGTCAATATAGTTGGCGTTGATATAATCAGATCCCGGTTCCGACTTCTGATCCTCGAGAATCACCCTGGAGTGGTCGTCTACATATAAACAAAGAAATTAGGGGGAATGTGTTACCACACTCATCAGGACGTGATCTGGTCTATATGCAAAATTAAATACTCTGTCATCTCAATACATAATTTATTCAAATATTACATCATTGACTCATTCAGCTAATTGATAGGTTTCTAAAGTTGGTTATCCTTAAGCAAGTTTAATATACTGAATAGATTTTACATTCACATTTATTTTCATATTCATAAACTTTACTTTTTAAAGTTTAACAAATAATATATATATGTACACGGAAATATCGAATTAAATCTATTTTTGGGGATGTTGTACTCCTTCTTCCCTTCAACATGTGGGTGTACAGCACCAGATCGTAAAGTCTGAAAAGACCAAAGCAATTCATTGAGATCAACAACATGAACTTTCTCAGACATCAAAGCGAACATGATATGTCTAGGTGTTTAATATAAATACTTAAGGTTTTCACTTAATTAACAAAATGTTAGGCACTATATATCAATTTGATTTCGCGTGTAATTTTTATTCGCAAAATATGCTTGCAGGTCCTATTCATGAATCCTAGAATTTGCTTTTGAGAGAATGTTCTTTCAAAATTGAAAATAATTCTCAATGTAACTAATATTAACAGAAGACTGAAATACAGAATGAATCTCCCCGAGAATCAACACGACAAATATTCGCTCGCGAAAAAAGTTATCAACAGTAATCGACTAGTATGTCATGTACATTTACAAACAAAATTTAAGTTTTGTAACTAATTGGAATATACCTTTCATATGATTGACATGGTCAATCTATAATCGAACAGGTTTTTTTGTTTGTCTGTTCGTATATCATTACATATAATAATGCATAGACAACTGATTCGTAAATGACCTGGTATTCCTTGTCCAGAAGTTCGCCAGCTTCTTTTAGCTCTAAGACAGCCCCAAATTTTTTTACGGGTATCGGAAACGACTCGTAGACATCACTAAAATTTCCACCAGAGTTTGCGTACATGTTTTCTTCGTCGTCTATGTCAATGTCCTTCAACCCTGGTGACTTCATGCTCGTCCTTTCTTTATCTTTATTTAAGTTCTTCGGTTTCTGTACAGAATCATTGTTTTCCTCTTCGGGTAAACATTCATCTAGTCACGGAAATACATGTGAAGTACATGATCCTTTTTATATATTACATGTTCAACAAATATTAATTTTCATTTTATCTACCTTACTACCTTTTTATGTAGTGACACTCATATCATTCGATTGTACGTCGTGTGCTATCACATATTCTGATGTCAGAATTATGACAATAGACATGAGGTAATGACATTGTGACGCTGCATTGAAGACCATTGGCATAACGATATCGATGCGGACGAATTTATGTTTGTGAAAAACATTAAGATGCATCGTTGGTAATATTGTTTAAATAGATCTGCGGTGTATATTTCGTTTCTATTTCATATGAGGCTCATGGTACATATTCCAGACTTTTCTTTTAAACTCGAGTCAGCCAACCTCGCTAGACTTCTGGACTTGTTCAATAACGAAACGTAAATTTGTTTCAGATCCTAAATGAATTACATACTAAAGTATTCATTTAATATAGAGTCGATAATAAAGAAGTATAGGGGAAATAGAAATTCTACCAAATCGAGGTTACGTCTCCCGAGTCTGCAATAGAATCACCATACCCAAATACCTACATAATAGATTCGGGTGGTCAGCAATGATGACGCCAATGTATTATCCGGGGAAACTTTTCGAATAAAACAAAAGAAAATACCCCTAAATTGAAGACCAATTGACAAGGGGCATAACTCATTTACACATATGATTTTTTAAGTATGTGTCCACATTAATGAAAAACAACTTACGCATTCCAGTATCCTTAATGAAGAGCCTCGTGTTTGGTTTGTATTTAGGACTGTTTTCACTTTCAGCCTGTTGTCTTCTGAGATTAGAAAAAAATCACTGACTATTGCAACATAAAAATTATAATGAATATTTCCAATATGGATAAGCATAAGTTTTCTGTTTTAACAGTTCGCAATATTTCCAATCTATTAAAGTTGACAATATTTACTTTGTAATTTCCTTCAGACAAATTCACAGTTAGAGTATCTAACCACTCTCGATTACCCTTTTGATAAATATCACATCTGATAAAGCCTCTTTTGGGCGTAAAGATATTGGTAAATGATGCGATACATTACCTTTTCAGCAAAATTATAATACCAATGACTACCACAGCGATCAAACACGCTCCGATTACTCCTCCTACTGTGCCCCCAGTATCACTTCCGGTGACGTCTTTATCCGATATCGGCTGATCTGTGTATTAACGCGTTAATATGCTTAACTATATGCTTCACTGCAGTAAGCATCATCATATGCTTATCAATATGTTCTTCTGTATTACATCGTAATATTGGATTTTGCTTAGTTATATTTAAAATGTAATGTTATAAGCAAGAACCTCATTATGGAAACACTCACAGATTAAACATGTTAATTCAACATCGTACAAACTGTTTATTATTTGTATATCATATTTGGATCAAATTAAGCTCCTGAATATAACCTATTCGGAAACGTTCAATTTCCCACAAATAGAGCAAATTCGTGAATTTCAAACAAATTATTGTATATCTCAAAGCATTATAGGATCTAAATAGTGCAAATCTAGCTGTTTATCTTGCTGTGTTTCAATGGGATCGTTTATTTGTAACGTTCATGTGTATTATAATTTTTATTCCAAATTGCACAGATTCCGTATTGGCATTGTGTATCTTATAAAGAATCTACCTCATTTTACATTTTATAAAGAATCTACCTCATTTTATATTTCATAAAGAATCTACCTCATTTTACATTTTATGAACACTCTTCCTGATTACCTATTTGATAAACAATATACCTGATGATACATTTTATGAACGTCTAACTGACTATGTTTTTTATAAAGAATCTGTATGATGATGTATTTTATGAACAATCTACATGACTATGCATTTTATAAACAATTTATCTGGTTATGTGTTTTAATAACAATCTACATGATTATGTATTTTATAAAATCATCTACCTGAATGACAGGAATTGCCATAGTAACCATTCATGCACCCCTCTTTGCATTGTCCATTTTCGTGATTGCACACCGTCATGTTAAAACACTGACCACACGTGAACATACAATCTTGTCCATATGATGAATTTAGACATCCTGTGCCAAATAACAACGAAACAGCTTTGTAGATTATGAAGTCTAGTTTGATTAATACCGCTACAGTCCATTTTCTATTCATTGAATCGGTTTGTCAATATGGTTGGAATACATCTTAAGAATCTACTACAAAAACAAAATATTTGCAGATACGACCAAACTAATGCAAAAAGTATTGTTAGAGGACGGCGTTTTTTTTTTAGATTGACCATACATTACACACTGTAAAGAGTGCGAGATAAACACATAATAGGATTTGGTGATATCTTATACATGTAATTTAACTTCACAAAACCGCATACTAAATAGGAGACTGGACAAAGAAAATTGAGAACAAATGGACCATTGTCATTATTGAATGAGGGGGAAATGACGTATTCAAAGCAAAGATTATATAAGTAAACAGTTGAACTATTCTATGAACAGTTTCTATTTCCCCATGACTAGGTGTATTTCCCAAAGCGAAACAATGCGACCTTTGTTAGATCTTTCTATTTTACGCGTATTCTGAATTACTCAAATCGCATATTCATTTTTTTCAAAAGAAATTTAAACTTTTCACTAAGCACCCGCCAGTTGTTAATAGTGGTAAGATAATATGATAATATTACACGCCCAGGGCTAAAGAATAGATAATTCCCACTCTAGATTTTTGTTTTTAAATTGATAAAACCCAAGCCTAGGGTTTTACATATTTTTTTAATCCCAAGAGTAGAAATGTCCCTATCATACAGCCCTTGGAATAAACGATTATTTTTCTCTCTTTCCTATCACTACAATTTGCCCTGATGTCACTTAAAATACCCAAATTTCCTCATTACTGTATCGGAATGTTTCCTATTTCGTGACGTCAACTAATTTTTTGTCCCATTAAGCATGTCACTTGCCCTGGACAGTTCTGTCATTTACGCACAGGAAAAAGAGAATTATCAAAGATAAATCTTGCACGACCTTCTGATGAAGATATACTCACGTTCACTACACGTGTCACCTCTCCAGCCTGGCAGACATCCGGATGCAGAGCAGTTTCCTGTCACATGA
The DNA here is from genome assembly GCF_002113885.1 of Mizuhopecten yessoensis. NCBI lineage: Eukaryota > Metazoa > Mollusca > Bivalvia > Pectinida > Pectinidae > Mizuhopecten > Mizuhopecten yessoensis. The sequence goes on from NW_018405393.1 coordinate 541,978, forward strand.
CTACATGCAGCATCCTTACAACGACATTGATTCGTACAGTTGGCACCAAAATGTCCTGATATGCATTCTGATTAGATAAATGTATGTGTGTTACATGTGTATCATATTTACATTGTTACGTTTTAAAACCAATAAGATATTTGCTTCTACGAATATCCACGACTATTTTTCTATTAAAAAAATGATCATGGTTACAAAAAAAGATCGTTACTACACGAAGGTTTAATTGAAACTGATAAGTTATTGATTGCTAGAATTTGGTAATTTTGACTGACCGAAGGTCTCATGGTAGCTGTTTAATATTATATCAATAAATTTATCGGGAAATCTCATTGCAAATGTTTTGGTTAAGTTATATTTGTAAAATCCATCGTAATCGCTTAGAGGTCTCAATGTAACGATATTCATTTTATTTAAATTTTGCTGGTATTGTTTATTGATTTTATGGAAATTCTTACTTGTACTGCACGAGCTACCAATGTATCCATCACTACAACCATCTGATGAAAAACAAGTTCCATGGAGGCGGCTACATCCGGGTGTGTTACAATGACACGTGAGGAGACAGTCTTCTCCAAACATGTTTGCGGGACATTCTGTAGGTAAGCATTTCATAATTGTAGATAGTAAAATTTGTGCATGCTGTAATCGTAATGACAAAAACCGCACATATATGATTACAGATAACATAAGGACGACATGTAATGTTAATCTGGTGAATGGTGAAAAGTAATTATTTGGTACATTTGGTACATCTGTACTTACGTGTTGAGCATGACGTTCCCATCCACCCAGATATACATCCAGGTATTGCACATGTCCCATAGACGTGGTTACAACCGAATGTTTTGCATCTACATTGTGATGTGCACTTGTTTCCAAAATAAGGAGCAACACATGCTATCAAAAAAGTAAGTAGCATTTAAAATCTTAATAACTGCGATTTGATTCAGTTATAATAAGGAAATTCATAACATCAGATTTTTTTTTTTACATTGGCTCCGGTCTCATTTAGTTATAAAAAAAATAAATCCAGAGTTTCAGTTAAATGGCCCTTATTTACCTTGGCTACATGAAGAACCATTCCAGCCATCTAAACAGCCTGCACTTGTGTCTGTACAAGTTCCATCTGCCTTATCACATCCGGGTACAGCGCAGTGACATCGAGTGTTACAATCCTTACCGAACATTCCCTCGGCACAAGCTATTACATAAACGTTATTATTCATTAAGGATACTCATAACTTTCAGATGTCGTTTATATCCATTAGTCATTATTCATCAGATAAAGATCTAGGCCTGTATTCATGAAACCTTTTTTTATACTCAAGCGTGAATTCTGTACTTAGATCAGCTGTCTTGTTACTCGCTTAACTCATGCAACATGGTCAAAAAGTCAAGATAAACATTAAAATCGTTATTCGGCTTTTTTGTACATGTCCATGACAAAATGTGTTTTGTAAAAGTTAATTTATCAAGGACAAAAAAAAAAAAAAGATTAAAACCAGAAATTGAGCTTGATTACAAGAACAGTTTTATGAATACTGGTCTTAATTGACCAACAGAAACGCATTTGTAAAATTTTGTGTCTACATTATGTACAATATGACCGATCGGTTCAAGTAGGTATTACTTTGCCCTTTATGTCAATTCTTTGTTGTCACGTAACGGAGGTTAGCATTTCATTTTAATGTTTCCTACACATATAATTGGAACAAAAAACAAGGAAATATTTTAATGTGAAAACTGCAAAGCTCTGGGAACAGAGTATTATTTGCTCAGCAGTGACTTCTCCTTAGAATATTGTATCATAACTGATTAGCATTAACAGTATACGTTTCTTTGCATTCCAGATATTTCGTTTCATGTGGCAGAAATACAGATTTCAGAGTATTTACAGTAAATAGATAATATTTTAAACTAGATATAAACTATCTTAAGACAAAATGCTTAATTTTAATTATCTGTATCTCTAAGTTTAGCCTGTCGCACACCCACATAAAACAACGTGTCAAGACCCGGCAGCAGAGAGATGACGATAACGCAAAATACATCCTCCGGGTTTTCCCGTTTATCTTTGTTGTTAATTGAAATATTACGGCGTCATGGTAAGTAAATCTCTAAACGATGTTTCCTGTTTCCAGCATAACAGTATAACATTTATCTTAACTGAACAAACTCAAAGTGTGTTTGTTATCTTTATCTTTAACTGCTTAGATCTGATGATAATGTGTTATAATGTCATGTAAGTAAGGGAAGTATTTCATTCAAACGTTTCCTATACAATGTACCTCTTAGTGGAATACAAAACAAGTAGGTATTTCAATTTGTATTATTTATAAAAGCTTTAGACTTGTCTTTCAACTATTCTGACATTGCATGTATAGATATGATTTGACTAAAGAAGTTTTTAACAGGACGTTTGTTTACAAAACATGTTAGTCATATTGAATTCCCAAACTTACGTATATTACATGACTTCCCCTTCCAGCCGGCCCCACATCCGGGTACGTTACAATGACCTGTTACTGAGTCACAACCAGGATCATCACAGTGACACTTGGATGAGCAGTTCTCGCCAAACGTTGTATTCGAACAAACTGAAAGTGATGAAACATATTAATTTCTACTGACTTATAAAAACAAGAACTCTCATTTACCTAATATGATTGTATGACTGTGAAATAATTGCCGAGTGGTTCACCTGAAGAAGTATACAATGAAACCCATTCATTAAAACCTCATTGGGGTCTTAGAGGAGGTGGAGTTAATAGCGCGCTTGTCTTTATTATCAGGTAGACAAGAACCGTAACTCTATATAACTATTACACCCTATATATCATGTGACATCGTAATTGTAAAGCACGCGTACATAATTCAGGAATCCAATAGAATATGAAAACATTTAAAACATTGCTTGATTTTGACCTTGATTTTGGTTGTTGCTTTTTAATCAACATATATGATATACTACTGTTCTGTGAATATATAATGAAAACAAACACACGCTACCAAGTTCAACTAGTCTTTTCAGAATGTTTCTTTTTTCAATTAATAATCTTTATGATATGACACTGATTAGGATAAAAATAATTGTTATTGTAAAATGTATGCGAATTTGAATTTCTGTGCGCAAATGGACAAAGTATACTATGATTCCAAAAGCTGGGGCTAACCTTGACTACAACTAGTCCCATGGTAACCAGCCTGGCATCCTGGTGTTTGACAGAGCCCGGTCACTCCGTTACATACGGGCATTTTACAATGACATTCCTCAACACAGTTCTCTCCAAATGTAACTGATGAACAAGCTGAAATTGACATACATATATACTACACCGCACCCATAATTAGAGATATTTATCTAACCGATGTAAATGTACTTTTTTTTGTTATGATATGTGTGCATGTTAAATCTGAGTGCAGAAACGTTCACATATCGACTGTTCAAGCTGTTGTCGGTTTATTCAACACGACATCGGTTTCATGTTATATTCCTCACAAATATGAAAATGACGATTGTAAACTACCATTTTGAAACGCATATCCAAAATGTCAGGATTATTGGGATTTTCCTAGGAATCAATAACATTCAAAGCTGTTAACGTTTTCTTACTACTACCGATCACCTGTGAAGTAAACTTCATGTAAGTTCATGTTGAGAAACAATTCCCCCTACAGGGCACTTTATGAGGTTTCTTTAAATAACAATATAAAGAGTACCGTTGGGCGAAAGATTCCGAGAACTGAATTTTGTAGAAGTATTTGTTTGTGTTATGTTCCAAACCCCTTTTTCTCTTATACATTCTGTAGAAACCCTGTAATTATGGCTCTTCCCTGTCTTGTATAGTTAAGTTTCTAATTGTTACATAATGTTGTCCGGTCGTGGTACATCATACCAACTGAATCAAACCCCTTGATGTCGTATCTTTTTATTCTTTGTCCTTCATTTTTATGTTTCTAATTGTTAAGTCCTGGTCAATACCAGCGCTACTAAACATTATAGAATTATTTAAGTCTGTCGTGTCGGGGTTAACACAATGCTTGCAAAATCGTTTGTCCCAAATACTACATACTTTGGTTACAATACCGTGGTCCAGTCCAGCCCGCATTACAGTGTGTAGAATCACAAACTCCATTGTCAGGGTCACAGCCGTGTTTACAGTTGGCACAATTGTATTGACACTGGTCACCGTATTTATGTTTAAAACAACCTGACAGATTAATTGCAAAATGCATTTATATATTATTCACATATCTTGTGAGAAAATAGCGGAACATTGTTTCACAAATTGACTTTTAGATAATATTGATAAAGAAACAAAAGTACTTTGAAATAATAGAAGTGTTACAGGACAAATATGAACTGCCGTACCATATACTTAACAGAACGCATTCTAAGCAAGATGAATTTAAGCCTAGAAAGTAGATATACCTACATTGAATTTATAAGCGGTTTCTTATTCTGTATACAAATCATCTCTGGCATTAAGAAACTCATCAAGTTATAAATTACCATATACATCCACCTCACACACGTCCATATACGCTAGTGTTGGTGCTGTCCTTGTGATGATTATCATCACTCTCCGACCGGTTCTGTTACACGAGGTGATGTTTTGAGTTACGTTTGGGAAGCCGGCGTCCACATCCTCATAACATTTGATACCAGACGGTATACCTGTATCGTTTGATACCCACAAGGCAAAACCATCGGCACGATCTGTAAAATATGCGCAGGAATCAGGGTGAAAGGTCAAACTGGAACTAAGTATGTACCATTTCAATGACGTTAGTTTACCTTCTATGTTATACATATCATATTCAACGAAATATCAGTGAATCGTTACGTTCACATCTGACGCACATGGACGTTTTTCAATGATGCGAACTATATGAATACAGACTATGTAGTATACTACTTATGTGTGGTGTACGACAGAAAAATCACAGGAAAGCATTTTACTTCGAATATGACAGGCATACGAATGTATTTAAAAATAAAATCACACTGTCATTTAAAGTGACGATAGGTGTTATCATGGTCGTCTAGCTTTCCTAATATTACGAGTTAATATTAAGTTAGTTACCATGTCATTACTGCCGATTTGTCACACACTATAGTGAGATGACCAATATTGTCACATTGTGCACGTTTATATAGAGTTTTTTTTTTATTTTTGTCATTTTTTGTTCTGAAATATTGTCATGTATATTTGCTGTTCACAGGAAAAGGATAGTCAAAATCACTGGTAAGTATATTAAGGGAACAGGCAAGCGTAGTATTTGTCTTGTTTGCTTACTCTAGCATTGACACGGTTTGTAAAACTGCAAAACAAGTGCTGTATCAAAAATCATTCACCAAGTTCAAAAAACAACAGTGTATTATGTGTATATGCTTGAAAACTGAATGTGTTGCTTCTAATGATATTTAATCGTGCCGTCTTAGAGCGAAATGCCGATTGACATAATACTTCATCTCATCAAGATACACTCCTTAATACATATGTATCGTACCATATCAATTTACTGCTATACACTTAGTAGTGGTATAATAACGACTCACCTGGACCTCTAAATACAATGTCGATTCTATGTATTCTTGCCTTAGAAGGAAAGGTACCTCGCCACCAGACCATTTTTGCTCCGTAGGAGGCCATGCAAACATACGAAGAAAAAGGACCATATTTTCCGTCTTTGGTCGTGGACACCGGGTAATATGGAGACGAAGACGTTGCATCCAGTGTCAATTGACTCTTTAGGTTGACTGTAAGTGTAAAAGAGAAGTATCATATCAGTTCCTATTTTTAAGATAACACTTATGACTAAATTCTTGTAACATCTCACGGTATAAATATGTATTTTTACAAGAAGGTAGTAAGCGTACATTGTATGTATCAATTTTTATGATTTGCTATTATATAAAACATTAAAGTTGTTACAAGGAATTTACATTATATTTTATCGCAGTCTTAACATGCCATTTATCTCAATAGTCGCCTTTCAGCCCCTAAACAATAATAAGATATGGGACCTTTTAGATGATCGTACTCTTTAAACATTTTCTCTTTCTAGCGCCATGATACATTGGGAATAAGTTCGTGTTTGCAGTGGGTTATATGTAAAAAAAAGATAGAATTAGGTAACATAAAAAATGTATAAAAAAATAGAATTAATTAACATAAAAAATGTAAAAGGAAAAGTGTATTAAAACTTCAAACGAGAGCACCAATAATATACATGATACATTTATTTTGTCTTGTTTTGAAGCAGTCTTTTTTAACTCATCACTACATAGCCAACACAGATGTCTTCATTTTAGGTAAACTATGTTACTTTTTTAGATGATCATTAATGTTTGTTATAGGTGTATCACTACAGTCATGTTGAAAATTCCGATTTTATTACGTTAAACACTTATCGTTGTTTCTACAAATATGTTTGGTCCCTTTACATTGATTGATTGCTATCTACATCAAATGTCACAAGTAAAACTATACAAGGTTCCATCTCATTTAAATAAAGTAATAGCTGATATTAAACACACTAAATATATAAGCAACTGTACACTTACTACTCATTCGACTCCCGGGAAATATACTCAACAAAATGATTACAAACGCTGTTGGCAGAACTTCTGCACACCTGGCCATTTCTATCGATAGAATATCATTTGGTAGTTGTCTGACAGCATGATATAACACATATCCACGTTAGAATGATAATACCTGTTGTTCATACACTAACGTTTTAGCTATAAACTCAGACCAGGAAGAAGGATATACATATGTAAGCGTAATAGGTAACACGCCGGGTTATTGTTCATTTCAACAAGATCACCTTCCAAAGCAAACGGATAAGTACTATTATACTTAGAACCTAGTATACTTATCAGTATTATGACCGTATCAGGAAATATTCCTTAGGTTATGTTCCATTGCTGAACTTTAGCAAAAACATTTTTTATAAAAAAAAGTGTGACAAACGGCAGCTTTGAATAGCTAACTATGCATTCCCGCAGTTGCGTATTTTTCTACATGAAATAAAACTAATACCAATATAAAAAGTTATCCATAAATTTAGTTGATATATTTAAATATTAATTATATTAACGTATAAATTTTAAAAGATTGGTATTAGAAAGCACATATTACTATGTACTAAAATAGCTGGAACAATCTCTAGTTATATCCTTTTCCGAATGAAACTCGAGTGAAGGTCAATTGGGAAAGTATTTGTAACGTTGCTGGATTAATTTATTCGAAAGACAGTTTGCGTTTTAGTTGGTCTAAACGAAATAGTTCTTATAGGTGAGGATCACTATCATTTATCAGATTTTCGCACGTATTTTTCAATCAGAATGAGAAAAATGAGAGTTTGCTTAGGATTTTTTATGGTGTTGGTCCAGTACGCAGCTGTTCTGATGCCAAACTCGGCCATAATATGTTTCTGGAGTTGTTATTTGCTTCGTCTTAGTTATTATCGAGTCCTGGTTTCCGTGACACGAGATGTGTCTACTTATAGAGGTAAAAGGTATGCAATTTTATTCTAAGCTTCAGGTTGATACTTTTACAGAATTTTTCATATACAGATACAGATACAATTATAATTGATGACATAAAGCTGAATTAGTTGATTCAACATTTAACATGCATACATCTTGTCTTGCTTGTTGATTTTCATTGATTACACTGTGTTATGCCTTAAAGTCATGCCTTAAAGTTTTTGCTCATGCAATTTTTGAATTTACAGATAAAGGACATGTACAATTTATTTAGACATGGTTGTAAATAATCTTGCAATTTACTAAATGTATTACCAAATCCAATATGAATAACATTGAAAATGAAATACGTTTATTATATAACTATATTTATTCCAGTGTGCCGGACTCCACATTTGATATTGTCTGATAATCTCTTATTAGGGCTTTTCATAAACTGGTGAAAAGACCTATTGGAATTGTTATGTTTCTTCTTATTCTTCTACTTTTTCTTCTTCCCTGATTTTATGGCCACCAATCTTTTGATTGGTTGCAGATGTGTTAATAGTCTTATACAAATTTTGTAGGTCAATGTTAAAAGGTATCATTGCAACATTTTCAAGTAGGTCAAAAATCAAATATGGCCACCATGACGTCATAGGTCAAAATCTTAAAATGGCCATAACTCAAAAACATTTGATTGTTTGTAGATATTCTTCGGGGCTAACGTTTCTCATTACATGATATTACAAAAAATGTCAAATACAAATCCTCGCTGGTGGGTCAAAGGTAAACAATTTTTCAACTTTTTCATTTTTCAATATTTTTGAAAAGTTCCTTTAAACTTTTTGAAATGCCGACAACATTTTAAAATCAATTTTTCTCCAACATCTGTTTGATATTTTTCAAATTATTTATAGCATAAAAGTGTCCCCAGATAGTGTTTCGAATTTGGGTGGGTTCTTGACTTCTCTGAAAATACAAAATGGCCGCCATGACGTCATATCTCATTCATTTTTTTGTGTGTAAAACGTCAACTTTTAGGTTTCGGCAGGGGTCAAATTTCAAAAAGGCTATTTTGGGTAACACATTTAAAAAATCTCAATGAGTTCTACAATGGCTAGGGTCTTGATATTTACCATAAAAGATGCTCAGGTGATATGCTATCAAGCTTGTGAAAATGGTTGACCTTGATCGAATTTCAAGGTCATGGAGGTCAAATGCCTAAAAATATGGCCTCTTCTTAATAACCAAGAGCGATGATATTTGGTCAGTAGCATACTGCTTTCAATTGCTATTGATTGCCAAATCAGTCCTAACGGTGAAAAGCCCGTCAAATTTTTGGCAACAATTTCTAGTTTTGAATTGTTTTTAATAGTATCGAAGATAGATATTTCATAAAAAAACAACACAAATGTACAACTTTAATTAATAAAGAACAATTTATGTTACTGTTTTAAAGTCTTTTTGAAGTACAGGCTATAGCAAACTCACTCAATCCATATTTAGAGGAAACGTTTGACATTTGAATCTTTCTATAGAAATTAATGTATGATCTAGATCATAGGACATGTCCATACTGCATGTATACATTTTGGGAAACATAAACTAAATCGGCTTCGTAGTATATACAAATATAGATAGTACTTTAAATATATACTGTTATGCACCTTTATTATGTGACATGTTCCTGTAACTCACATCAAATAAGTCAGTAGGGGTTAACTAGAATACATAAAAACACGAGCCCCAAGGGCCTTAACGGCCACATGAGTTGTAATACAATTGTCATTTGTTGTGATGTGACAAAAACAAATAGCAGGTGATTGTCAGATAAGATGGGAATAGCATTAGCCAGTCCCTAGGAAGAAATGGGTGTCCTAGGGGTTGTGAAATTCACACTTTGATCTGCACATTAGGACATTATCATTCATGAAGTTTTGATTCTAGCAATCAGGGCCTGAAAAAAAACTTTTAGCTAGTTTGGACTCCGTCCCTCAGGCCCTGGGGATGCACATAATGACAAGTTCAACCAAGTTGATTTTTTTCCCATTACAAATAAAAAAAAGAAAACCCCAAAGTCTCAGTTCTCTTAATAAACTACAGCAAAATTTACGTCCAGGGATGAATGAGTGATATTTGATATACACCTATACATCGGATGTACACCTTCCATATATATCATATACACCTCTCATACACCAAATGAATACACCTCAGTTAATACATATGGTATACATCTCAGTTAATAGATCTGGTATACACCTCCCATACATCAGGTATACATCTCATATACATCAGGTATACACCTCCTATACATCAGGTATACACCTCCCATACATCAGGTATACATCTCCCATACATCAGGTATACAGCTCCTACACATCAGGTATACACCTCCCATACATTAGGTATACACCTCCCATACATCATGCAAGCACCTCCCATACATCAGGTATACAGCTGCTATACATCAGGTATAAACCTCCTTTTATCATGTAAACACCTCCCATACATCAGGTATACATCTCCCATACATCAGGTATACAGCTCATATACATCATGTAAACACCTCCCATACATCAGGTATACATCTCCCATACATCAGGTATACAGCTCATATACATCAAGTATACACCTCCCATACATCATGCAAGCACCTCCCATACATCAGGTATACAGCTCATATACATCAAGTATACACCTCCCATACATCATGCAAGCACCTCCCATACATCAGGGATACGGCTCATATACATCAAGTATACACCTCCCATACATCATGCAAGCACCTCCCATACATCAGGTATACAGCTGCTATACATCAGGTATAAACCTCCTTTTATCATGTAAACACCTCCCATACATCAGGTATACAGCTCCTACACATAACGTATAAACCTCCTATTCATCAGGTATACACCTCCCATACATCAGGTATACATCTCCCATACATCAGGTATACAGCTCCTAAACATAAGGTATACACCTCCTATACATCAGGAATACACCTCCTATACATCAGTTATACACCTCCTATACATCAGGTATACAGCTCCTATACATCAGGTATGCACCTCCTATACATCAGGTATACACCTCCCACACATCAGGTATGCACCTCCTATACATCAGGTATACACCTCCCATACATTAGGTACACACTTTCCATCATCAGCTATACACCTCCTATACATCAGGTATACACCTCCTACACATCAGGTACACACCTCATATACATCAGATATACACCTCCAATACATCAGGTACACACCTCTTTTATATGTACGTCAGATTGATACATCCTATACATTAGGAAGGCATCTCCTATTCATCAGGTATACATCTTCTATCATCAGATATACATCTCTCATACCTCAGGTATAAACTTCCTATACATAGGGTATACACCTCCTATACATCAGGTATACACCTTCCATACATCAGATACACACCTACCTTACATCAGTTATACACCTCCTATACATCATGTAAACACCTCACATACATGTACATCAAGTATACAGCTCCTATACATCAGGTATACACGTCCTATACATCAGGTATACACCTCCCATACATCAGGTGTACACCTCCCATACATCAAGTATACACCTCCCATACATCAGGTATACAGCTCCTATACATCAGGTATACACCTCCCATACATCATGTAAACACCTCCCATACATCATGTAAACACTTCACATACATGTACATCAAGTAAACAGCTCCTATACATCAGGTATACACCTCCTATACATCAGGTATACACCTCCCATACATCAGGTGTACACCTCCCATACATCAAGTATAAACCTCCCATACATCAGGTATACAGCT
>NW_018405393.1:560102-578614 GCF_002113885.1 Mizuhopecten yessoensis
AGGTATACACCTCAAATACAACATGTAAACACCTCCCATACATCCGGTAAACATCTCCTATACATCATGTATACACCTCCCATACATCATGCAAACATGTACACCTCCCATACATCAGGTATACAGCTCCTATGCATAAGGTATACAGCTCCTATACATCATGTAAATACCTCCCATACATAATGTATAAACCTCCTATACATCAGGTATACACCTCCCATACATCAGGTATACACCTCTCATACATCATGCAAACACATCCCATTCATCAGGTATACAGCTTATATACATCAGGTATACACCTCCAATATATTAGGTATACACCTCCCATACATCATGCAAAAATCTCCATACATCAGGTTTACAGCTCATATACATCAGGTTTACACCTCCAATACATCAGGTATACACCTCCCATACATCATGCAAACATGTACACCTCCCATACATCAGGTATAAAGCTCATATACATCAGGTATACACCTCAAATACAACATGTAAACACCTCCCATACATCCGGTAAACATCTCCAATACATCGTTTAAACACCTCCCATACATCAGGTATATAGCTCCTATGCATAAGGTATACACCTCCCACACATCAGGTATACACCTCCTATACATCAGGTATACCCCTTCCATACATTAGGTATACACCTCCCATACATCAGGTATACACCTCCCATACATTAGGTACTCTCATACATCAGGTATACAGCTCCTATATATCAGGTTTATACCTCCGATACCTCTAATGCATCAGATATACATGTATACCTCTCATACATCAAGCATCAACATGATACATTCATGATCTTAAATGCAAAAACCAGTGATATTCAACCCAAAATTTGACCCACTCGAGTAGTATTTTGTTCTTAAACTGAATTTGTTAAATTGAATTAAACCTATTCGTTAACGGAAATACTCACGTTTTAGCATGGGTCGTTTAACTGGATTATACAATATTTACACATGTAAATGAGTACTGTACACTGCTACCATAACATCTTGTTACCCTCCTGTGCTGGAGTTCCCAGTCTTATTTCAACTAGTGTAGCCTATCTAGGGCAAGAAGCCAAGAGGCATTAATTTATAGCTCATCAGGATTTTTAAAATTGGTTGATTACCTCTTACCATACAAGGTATTTCCTGAGGGTTGAGTTGGGCTCCAGTATGGCCAATCTTGGTATTGTGAGTTACCGCTGCATGCCCACAGACCTGAAATATGCTACAGTCTGTTCAGTCTTTTAGGAAGAGTAGCTTTTGCCAGTTTATCGTTATTGCCCCAGAGCCACGAGGTGGCCACAACCTTCTATTTTACAAAAGCCCAAAACGATATTGATTGTTTCTGGTTACCCTATCTACCCTAAACATGTGTTTGGCAATTCTCAAGGAAGAACTATTATATTAAAGATCACTCTTCTATATAAGTCTGATGAAACATTGAAAATACACTGTATTTCCTACCTACCTACCCATTTTTTCAGATATGTCACAGGAAACAAACATTATGTTTATGGCTATTATGTTTTATTTTCCAGTTCCAAGGATGAAGCATAGCAAATTAAGTTGAAGTCTGATCACTATTTCAGAAGATAAAGCTCGAGCGAAACATAATTCATCTGTGGAAAACTTGAATCACATTAAAAGACAAAAAAAACACCTTTACATGTGGTTAATGTCTACTTAACTTTAGATACACACCTCAATCTATTAAGTATAGTCATACCTTGTACATCAATACACAACCTGTACAACACTGCACACCATGTACAAAAGGTATGCAAACACTATACACACACTTCAAATCAAATAAAGCGTGTGCAAGGTATGACATACACACCATATGGTTATATACAAGGGTTTTTCATATGTATCATGCATTAGGTTCAGATTGCTTAAATTCCGTATATAAACTTTTTACCATGTACATTGTACTTTGTGGAACATGAGTAAATACACTTCATATAATATAGATGATATATACAGGAAGCTTATACTGTGAGGATGTGTATAGAGGATACCGATACCCCATAAATGATGACTCCCTACGAGGTAAATCCAATATTGTATGTTTATTCTGAAGTTTCATGAAATAGATGATATATATTTAGAAAACATTCTCAGGAGATATTTCATATACAGAGCTTGTAGAAATTGTATATAGAATCGGATTAAAAGATAGAATATTATATACAAAGTATATATTGGTAGTACATATACGGAACATATGAAAGTGGTAAACTCATTATATATTCTGTATACAACATTTCACACCATATTTTATATACTAAACTCTCTATATCACTCTCTATATCACTCTCTATATCACTCTCAGTATACCACTCCTTATATATTCTGTATACCACTCCTTATGTACCATGTATATCATTCATTATATACTCTGTATAACACTCGCTATATACTCTATATGTCACTCCTTATATACACTGTATACCACACTCTATATATTCTGTATACCACTCCTTATATATACTGTATACCACTCTTTTATAAAATGCATACCAATCTATATGCTCTGTATACCCCTCGTTATGTGATGTGTATATCGTTTTTTAAAATCTGTATTCAACTCATTATAATCTGTATACAACTCTTCATATAGTATACTGAATCTATCTGTGTAAATACATATTAGAAATGATATTTCATGACCATTGTTAGGGCCAGTCTGTGGGGCAAATCCTGACAACATCTTCATCCTCAGCAATTTTATATACATGTACATTTGTTAAACATATCTATACAGTTTTTGGAACGCACAACGTTACACGATCTGCGGTGTGCGCACGATGTGTGCACGATGTGCGAAGGATGAAAAATTGGACTATCATTGCTTGCGCACATTTGTGAAAACGACTGAGGCACGTTGCGCGATAACAATCGTGGTTGGTGTAAATTAAGGAATGGCCTAACTATATATACGGTTTCTTGTTTAAACATGTATACTTGATTTTTTTATTTAAGCTATATTCAAGCTACATCTATGAGCGTATCTTTCTGTCTATACTTACTTAAATTTAGAAGTGGTGTTTTCTGTGTTTTTTAAACGACCTTAATCGACACATGAAAAATTACAACACTGTTAAATTTTGTTCGTATAAAGGTTAACATAGCCACTTTATAGAGGTACCTGAACCGTAGCTGTCCTCACATGGACCCTTATATAGCTTTTCCTGTTATGAAAATCTTGGTGAATGGGAGCTATATGCCAAATCGAATGCAAATAGCAAATACTAAACGTCTAGCTTCACAACGGTCATACGGTATCACACATCAGTTCTGTGTATGGCACAGACCAGGTAAAGCTCCGGTCAAATTGTTATTTACCTGTCATGTTACTTTCAAGGACAAGTATTATACGTGTGTATACTATCACAAACAAGAATTAAACATGTATATACAAAAACAGATTAGGTTTTACAGGTGTATATACATGAGCAAACCGTTTATCATATGTGTTTCCAACAATTATATATATGGTTATTTGCAGGGGATCTTATTCATCAAACAACATTCCAGGCTATAAACTCAAATAAAATCTAACCCATCTTTTAGTTACAGACTTTTGTACAATCATGGAAACAAATGAGGATATACAAATTTCAATGACTAAACAGTAAGTTATGAATACAGTATTTACTTTCCTTTAGTAATGAAATACATAGAAATAACCATTTTCTCCACTTACACCTATAAACCTCCTATTTCTTAACCTTTTTTTAAAATATTGTAAATACCACTACAACCAGTCGTATATTTGGTGGCACTAAACTTCTACTTTCACTTTCACATACTTCATTTCCATTTAAAAATACGACCCGTTTCAAATTGAACAAAGCTGGCCATGCACATCTTGTAACATTCGAGGATGACGTAGAGAATTTCCGAATGTCGGGATGCGTTCGTTTCGTGCCAAATATTGTATTGTTGTTCTGTATTGGCCGACGTTTCCTGTGTTGACCGGCTTCTGGATATGTATTGCCCGGGCCAATTTTTCTGTATTGTGACAACATCAAACTAATTAATTGATAAAATGAAGGACTAGGTAAATAGGCTTGATAGCTCTATGGCCAAACTAATTACCAAGATGTACCTCCAAAGAAGGTACCGTGCGCCCGGAAGGAACAAATAGTTTGCATTACTTTTAATTTTGAATTTTGAAAAAAAGAGAAAAGCTTACATTTTCAATAAAAAGATGATATTAATATCAGGGGAAATGAGACAAAAGAATAACACAAAAGTTGATAATCGTTCTTTATTAGTAATACAGCATCCACTTTATGTTCGTTGCTTTGTTATAATCACACCATTAGTTCACTTCATTTTCGTGATGAGGAAATGCGGTGACTCTCACTGAACAGTGTCAATGAAAAGACTGCGTACACAGGTTACACCTGTCATTGTGTGAGGGTTATATGTATACATAGTTTTAAAAGTAAGATAATGCCAAAATATATGCAAATCCATGTATTCAACCTCGAAATCAATAAAAACTATAGTAAAATATGAACAAAGCAATACAGTGTGTATTTAGATGATTACCATCAAATTTAAAATCTAGCACACGGAAATGTTAATATGTTTTATTACTACGTACTATGTTTTAACATCGCTTTAAAGAAATGTGGACTCCGTTATTTGAAATCCCTGCGTTTTAATATTTAAAAGAAATGGATGTGAGTAAGAAAGAAAAAGTTGTGCAACTTAACTGCTGTTATACATGTATCACCGTGTAAATACTATAAATCTTAGACCGGGCCTGTCAGGTCTGGAATGAGGAGAAGGGATCAATTCTTATTATGGTGAATACGGTTTATCTAACGTAGGCTTTGGTCATTTTGTACTTGCGAAATAAAACTCATCATGATTCATAGAAATGTAAATCAAACTTTCCTTGTGAACTTTAGCACTTTTTTTTCAAATTGATACAAACATGAAAACAACATGAGACTTCGAACACACACTAAATAAGACAAATGAAAATGCATTCACTATTGTTATTTTAAAGAAATGAGTTTCTTTAGGTAAAAGAGCAAATCCTAGCAAGGGTACATGATAATAGTCAAGATCAGTTAAACAGTTACATGTACATATTTTAGCCGAAGTCGTCGCATCGTAAGTAACACGTTCCAAAGATTTAATTTCATATATATAGTAAATATTTTATGTATATTTGTCTCCGACTAGTTATTCCGTCTTTGCGTATTAAAAGCAGAGTTATCTTCTCTTGAGAGCAGGTATTGATTGTTACGTCATTGGTTTGTGTGAGAAAATTACGACGTTTTCTCAAAATTTGATGACGTTACTCTCACAAACAAGTGACGTAACAATCAATCCCTGCTCCCAAGAGAAGATAACTCTGCAATATGCAAAGACGGAATAGATAATTTAGCTAAACTAATTCTTTGTTCCAAGATTTCAACATGTCGAATTGAAATCCTTCAACTAATCAGGTCATTCCATTCTGCTGCCTTTCTCAGTACAAATTCCCCACAGCGCTCAATTTTTTTTCATTTTTTTTCGAAAAAAGTTAATTAATTTGATCCGTGTCATCTAATCGAAATATAGCACATAGGAAATTATTAATCCTAAAAGTGTATGTAATTATTTAGCATATTTCAGGTCTGTGGGCATGCAGTGAAAAAATAACACTCACGATACCAAGATTGGCCCTACTGCAGCCCAACTCACCCATAAGGACTCCATGGGTCATGGCATGGACATTGTTGAGAACCATGAGCTTAAATTATTTACGGTACAGGCAAATATAATACAATACGTGTGATTCCTTATTGTACAGAAAATGTAACATATTTCTAAATATGAACCTTACAGTATAGCTTAGTATAAAATATTATTAAGTATAATTCTTTATAGTAATTGATAAATATTATACAAAATTAAGAATGACCAACATCAATTTCTCCCACAACCTCTATTGGGTTTCTCATTTCCGGCTCATTGGTTTAATCTGCTAAGATTTGGTAAACATTCTTGTTACCCACTAGTGGTTGAATATCATGTTTATCTAATTCTCGTTAGTGAGTTTTCAAATTGTAAAAGACACTCGGTAAACCTCGTGTCTTTTATACAAGAGGTCCAGAGAGCCTTATCGCTCACATGGATATCAAAGCAATCATGGCAAAATATTCTACAAATGAGACCCAAAGGAATATGCCAGACCCCAAGGCTAATCCTTGTAGCATATCTGTATTAGATTTGTCATGCCCAACAACTTTATGTATGGTTATGGGGTGGGGATCTCAAATGTTTCCAAGCTGTGACTCATAAACTAGGTCCCTAGGGTTGTGACCCGACCCCAGGATTAATTCTAATAGCATGACTGCATTCGTTTTGTTTTGCCCAGCATTTGTATTTATAGTTTTGGTGTGGAAATCTCAACCGTTTCAAAGTTATGACCCAGGGGTTAAGTCTGCAAGGGTTGGGCAGACCTCAAGACCATAATGGAAGCATATGTGCACTCATCTCTTTATACTCAGCAATTGTATATATGGTTATAGGGTGGGTATCTCAACTGTTTCGAAGCTGTGACTAAGAGATTAGGTCCATAGGGGTTCGGTCAGACCCAAGGGTCTATTCTAATATCATGACTGCATTCGTCTCTTTATGCCCAGCCTTTGTATATATAGTTCTGGGGTGGGGATCTCAACCGTTTCAAAGTTATGACCCAGGGACTATGTTTTCAAGGGTGGGGCCAGACCCTAGAGCAATCCTGGAAACAAATGTGTATTCTTCTTTTTATATTCAGCAATTGGGTGTGGTTTTACGGTGGGGATCTCAGCCATTTCTAAGTAATAAACTTTTTTGGCCCCACCCCTTAGCACGGGGGGTCAGCCCCACCATTTGTATAATTTTAAATCCCTGCCTCCAATGAATGCATAGTTCTAAAGAAGTAGTTTATAGCAATATAGCCAAATTGCCCCCTTTTTGCATCGACCTCAGCTCCCTGGTGGGTCAGCCCAGCCATTTGTACAATTATGAACCCCCACCATCTAGGGATGCTTTCAGTTAAATATGGTTGATATCCATCTCTCAGTTCCAGCGAAGTAGTCGCTTGAAGCAATATAGCCAAATTATCTTCTTTGGCCCCGCCCCTCAGCCCCCTGGGGGTCAGTCACACTATTTGTACAATTTTGAATTCCCACCACCTAGGTATGATTCCAGTCAAATTTAATTTAATTCCAATCAGTGGTTAATAAGAAGTCGTTTAATGAAAATGGGACGTACAGACGACGGACGCCACGGTATGGCAAAATCTCACCTTGGTCCTTCGGACCCGACGAGCTAATAATGATTAAAAATTAACTTACCTGACTCACGTGATAACCATTACTCGTTGGAGAACCTCTATTTAACACTAATATTTTTTATTTTTTTTTACAATAGCAAGTTAAATTATTAATAATAACTCGAGGTTCTTACATTGTATATACAGCTTTATCACAATCTAGTTCGTAGGTCGTCTCAAAGCGGTTATCATCCGTGGTTATAGGGCTTTTGCAACCAGCCATTATCTTTCCCTACTCTGTGGGGAGCATACAGCCGGTGCTTCCGTTTCGGCGCTCATAGCTAGTTTTCAACAATTCTAGCTCAGGCCAACCACGTACCTATTTTCAGCTGAGTAGACTGGAACAAACGGAGTAAAACATCTTGTTCAAAGATACAACACAGTGACGTTACGCGAACACACAAACCTTCGGTCATGAGTCCGCGGTCCTACCACTAGACTACCGTACCTCCATTAATACATGGTAATTAAAATGTATCCTCAAAGTAATTTATCTAGGCAAGTGCATAAATGTTCTGAACAAAAAGTGAAATCAAACTGTCTTCACCAAAAGTGAGAGAAAATGACCAGAATCACATTATAATTATGATCATCATCGACTTGCAGTTATCGATGTATTAGTAAGAAGCTTTAAACACAGAAATGTGTCGGTGGTTTCAGGCCAACCACGTACCGATTTTCAGCTGAGTAGACTGGAACAAACGGAGTAAAACATCTTGTTCAAAGATACAACACAGTGACGTTACGCGAACACACAAACCTTCGGTCATGAGTCCGCGGTCCTACCACTAGACTACCGTACCTCCATTAATACATGGTAATTAAAATGTATCCTCAAAGTAATTTATCTAGGCAAGTGCATAAATGTTCTGAACAAAAAGTGAAATCAAACTGTCTTCACCAAAAGTGAGAGAAAATGCCCAGAATCACATTATAATTATGATCATCATCAACTTGCAGTTATCGATGTATTAGTAAGAAGCTTTAAACACAGAAATGTGTCGGTGGTTTCCGGAGACACAATACCGAGACCCTTTACATCATGGATTGTTCTGATAAACTGCCTCTTCGTGTTGGCACTCTTCGTAGTAGCTGTTGCCCACAGTGTGAAGATAGGCTTTCACAGCATCCAATGTATATTGGTACTGGTCCTGCAAAATCGCATGAAAAATATTATTAAAATTAACAACAAAAAGTGAAATATTATTTACAGTTTTTTTTATATATAAATAAATTAAATTGTAAGTGTCAAAAAATATTTCTATAACTTTGCTACATGTATATTAGTGTTGTATTTTGTGGTTAATGAAATATATACCATAGAAGCAACTAATTGTGGACGCCGGATCTGCAGCTGTCTTGTGGTAGCATACAAGTCGATGTCCGACTCCATGTCCAGTCTCTCCAACGTTGTACTAATAAGGCAGTAAAGACCACAGCGTTTTGCTCCATCCCTTAACAACAAGACAGATCCACTTTCAGCGAAAATTCTAAAATTAATTTCTATTTTTGAAGTCTTTCCGTTATGGCTCTGTAGCTTAATCAAATACCCATTTTAATATCTACTTACAGAAAAAGTTCTAAAATTATATTATTGACAGAAAAAAAAACGTAAAGAAGTCTTCCAGATTTGTTTTCTTTCAATTTTATCCTTGTTTTATGGGGGAAAATTAAACGATATGAAATCATGAATATATATATACAGTATATATATATATATAACAACTTATCAGAGTTTATGTTGTATACTCAATACAATCTTAATTAGTAAGCCTGTCTCTCAGCAGAAATTCTTCATGAAAATATCAATGTTATTGAGCATATAAGATGATTAAAGGATATTGTTTTTATAATGATGACGTACAAACACGTGACCACGATTGGTCCCTCCTCCTGAGACATCATCCATGCCTCTACCAGATAATGGAGTTTACACAGGACCCTCTGACTTGATGGAATGGACGAATCTTTTGCCCAATTACTGACTTGGAACAACTTTACACGTTGATTAGTGTTACTTTGCTAAAACGAAACCAAACATAATAAAGATAATCAGTTATTGGTGTATATACAAAATGTGCATAATGCAGTGCTAATAAAACTTTCGTAGAAAGAAATCAATCTTATGTAAAACTGATATATTTTTATATCAATTGCATTACCGACAAAACAATTTTTGCATTCACCTTGTTTTTGATCTCCAGCATTGATGCATTGATGTTATCCTCACATTGTTCGACCGACGTTGACCGTATCTCAAATTCATCAACATACTTGACCGTGGATTTTGCGGGCAACCACGGATTTTCCTGTTATAAAGAATAGTTTTTCATCTTTCAATTGATTTAATTCCTGTTTATTCAGTCGCATCGACTTAAGTTCCTACTGGGATTAACAAAACAGCACACAATTGTTTTTGACCTGATTTAGAATTACTGTAAATGCATATTGTTTTTCTCCCAATTCATTTAAACTTTTAATTTAATGGTTGGTTTAAAGTGTTCTTCACATACGCAGAGCTTCATATAGTCCCCAAAATGGTCTGTTACTAAGTCCGCATATTTGACAACAAATAACGACCACGCTTTTGAAAAGTAAGGAGAAAACTGGATAACATTTTATTTAAATCTGTTTATATCTTCGTTTGAACGATTGATACACCAATCTATCGTATACTACTTTTCGTTCATGTGTTCGCTGCAGAATGGACAGACAGTGAGTTGGATCCTTGATTATACGGTAAACTACAATTCCAAATCATATCAATCACATGAGAATCTGTGAGAAGACAAATATTATGTATAACCATGTATTAAGTAGATAGTAAATATGACATGGTTGTCACGATTATAACACAAGAGTTAAAATATATAACACGGAGTTAAAACATATCACACTATAATTGATACATAAGACGCTGATGTAATATTGAATGAACGAGACATTGATAACGAAAGAAACTGATTGTGCGAATATCTCCTACGTGTTAACACAATAGTTTGAATAATGTCACGGATGTTAGATTATAACA
This sequence comes from Mizuhopecten yessoensis, assembly GCF_002113885.1. Classification (NCBI taxonomy): domain Eukaryota; kingdom Metazoa; phylum Mollusca; class Bivalvia; order Pectinida; family Pectinidae; genus Mizuhopecten; species Mizuhopecten yessoensis. The sequence goes on from NW_018405393.1 coordinate 570,472, forward strand.
CACCATAATTGGTGAATAATATCCGGATGTTATAGTTAATGAACGAATAATCAACAACGAAATAACAGAACAGCTAAAAAATCTCCTCCTGGGTGTTGACAAAAATCCGAGGGATTCGAACCAGGCAGAACTTCAAAATTTTATTTGCTGGAAAAGAAAAGAATATCAACCTTGAAAAAAGAGACCCGTAAATGTTCCTGTTAAGATATCAACCAACCTTTTCACCTTCAGAATCCTCCAGACAGACGATAGTGCTGGAGCGATATTCAGTCACCATGGTCCAGAAGTCAACAATCGTATGAGTCAGAGGGAATTGCGTTACTAGATATCTCAGGTGATGCCGGAAGCTCTGGTGTTCATGCATTAAAATAATGTTGTTTCAAGTTATGCTCCCTAATAGAGTTTTCAATATGGCAATATCGATGAACTTTAGCAATTAAATGTTTAATTGCATTTTTACAAGTAAAATATTGAAAAGATACATTCTTTAAAAATGAGGGAAAAAATATCAAAATGATATAATCACTGTAATAAAATGTCTTAATGTGATAAACTCGATAAAATGTCACGACACAATATCTTAACAGGTCGCTAGAAAGTGTTAAAACAAATTGTGATATTATCAAACACGAATTGTAAAGGTTTGTTGTGTAATCCATAATCTGTCACACCCGAGAACTATAAATACATGGTACTTTGTTGTATTTTACGGATAATCAAAGTAATATCTTCAATATATATATATTACAGAGACATGTGGATTCTATCTTCATTCAAACCTTGACATACTATTTACGTTACAAATTAATATGCTATGTCACTACATGTATTCGTACCGGAAGTTTAACTGCGTTGATGTAGTTCTTCTGAGAATTCTTTGAGTATAAGACCACTCTATAATTGTCACCTGTTACATGAAAAATTAAACATTTTTGAATTGAAATTATGATTGAATTGACAAACACAAATAATATAACATACTGTAAAAATTGAAACTGTCTCGGTTTGGAAATATTCGCGTTTTTCGCATTGACTTAATAAGAGAAAATGTTCAAACACAAATATTGAATTTATAGACTTCTGATATATAGACGATATACAATTAAAAATCCATAATAAAAAGAACAGTTCAACTTTAACAATAATATATTCTCGCTTCTTACTTTAAACTTCGAACAATGGGAATGACTCAAACATTTTATTAGTCAGGGTGCTGAGATCAAGGGCCATTGTTTATGTTTAAATAAAACGGTTCTATTACTGTAGCAATTTCAATTTGAATGAATAAGATTTAGATCAAGCTGAATGCAAGGAGATACGTATTTGTGATACATGAACCTTGTTTAGTGTTTGTAATTATAAGTAAACGTCTTCTTGGTATATCTGCACAATATGTAAGATTTATTCGATGTAACGTAGAAAGTTAGCTTCACTGACGATGAATTATGCATGTGACTAAAGTGCGATTGGTTAGATTCTATAAATGTGACCATTGTGTTCCTTGCTTATTTGTAATTAAGCTGCATTAAGGAACATTAATAAGCATGGCCCAAATTAAAATAGGATTTTAAATGCAACATATATGTCCAGAGTTTACGTAAATAACTTGCTTCTTAAGCATAAAATAATATTTGTATCACTTTGCACTTGCGCACATATATTCCCATAGTATCAGAGAATAGTGTACATTTCGATATTCTTAATTTTTGAGTTTTTCCAAGGATATGTTGTCCATGATTAAGATTACCCCAAATGTTAAATATGATCGCTGAAAATCATGAAATAATGATCATAGCATTCATCTGAGAGGAATTTTGTTATCCTCTCATATTTTATCTTGCATTTTAGATGTTACCATAAATCTTTATCAGAGTTGTATGTGTTTAGTAAAATAAACAAAATGGATTATTTTGCCTTTTCCTTCTGATAGTAAGATAGATTCATGAATGAAAGTATCAGTTTCAACAAAAACATTACATAAAACTAGGACCGTTAGACAAAGAACATGAATAAGTTACTAGCACCAAACAACCATCGATCTTCAAATGAGGTAAAAGCGAGATCAGGTACCAGGACTGTAAAAATTATGACTTTCTGACTTGGAGTTGTGCTATAAAGTTATAGCTCGGGGATACTAATTTATGATCTCCTCGGGAGGAATTCTCTATCCACCTCCGGTACATATGAAAGAGTCTTTTAATCTGAAGATTCATTGCAAGTATCACATCATGGTATATTTTGAATATTTCTTTACTTTCCAACACCACGTGCTTAATAACATGAGTTGTTTTGACTAATAAGATATATATAGACGGCAAAAACGTTGGCCTAAGTAGTGGTTGCAGTGGTATTGTTGCTAAGTTGTTAAATAAGTTTCCTTGGTATCACTGCATTAAATATTACAATGTCATGTAAGTTCACATCTTTTTCTTGTTATATCCGATACCGTTACTTCGATTGAATGCAATCAATGTGCCCTTTTTAGTGCATATTTGTTACTAATTGATAAGCCTAGAAATCGGTTGCTATCTTTTGAGTTTTTTGAAATAAGGTTTTGTATAAGAAACCGTTATTTCCGTTGAATGCCATTCAGGCGCTTATTCTATTACTTTATATAGAGGTATCCGGTTAAACGAAAAATTGGTTGCTATCGTAAAAGCATCTTCGCTAGCCAAGAGTTACGATCCGGTACGATTCGGTCTTCCTTCTTTTTAGAGGTGATTCCCCAAGAGTTTCGCTCACCAGGGTGCATAGATCGTAAATGAGTGTAACCCTGGAGTATCGAGGATGTCGTCGAAGCAAAACAATATTTTGTTACGTCAGATTCTATTCTATTCAAAGAGTTTAATGTTTAAAATAATTCCTTGTGAGAAATCTCGTTTCTATTGTAAACAAACGGTATTAATTTGTAAGACACATTGCAAGAATGAGCATGTATACTGCTCAGTAATGAGTAATGAGCATGTAATGAGTGAGTTGTCAAGGCCTGTTGCTAAGGAACACACGGTTGGAGCTCATAATCTGCCTTTTTTATAAATATGATACATCTAAGTGAACAGGACATACATTAAAGAAACGTTGGCCCAGAATAGCTTTTAATGCATCTAGTACTGTTTAAATCAAGTGAAAAATTAATGTAAATCAATTAGTGATTTCATTAGAGTGGATATCAAAGAGACAAAAACAAAATATCTTAAAACATTTGATAGAATGCAATGCTATACACCTGTACTTGCTTCAATAATTAGATGTGTACCTGGTAGAATATCCATGTCGCGGTTCTTGTTCCTGTTCTCTGTAGACTTGGCAAAAACGTATTTCAAACGTTTCTCACTGATTGCATTAACATCTTGAAGAGTCTGTAACATATATTGTAAAGGCCGTTATAATTTCAGATAAAGAAGATAAGGGAAAGAAAAACGTGGAAAAAATGAATGTGTCTAAAATATTTCAGATGTACCTGGAATTCCTTGTTGCGTTGTGTTTGGTTGGCAGGGATCTCATAGACGTTGCTGTCCTCGGAGCTAGTGAAATCTGTCTTTGTTTGAAGGCTGTTCGGGAAATTAAGGCCTTCTAAGAGAGCCAGATGAAGTGCTTTGTACTGATTCTGGAATCAGAGACATACATTTGATTGCAAGTCGAGAAGGTAGAAATATAGCTATGATACTCAATTTAACATTTTAAGTGAACAGTTATAGTTGCATTTACGGGATGTATGAGGTCAGTTGACGTTATAATATTATTCATTAAATGCAATATGTAGCGTCTTACTACATATAATTATAGTCAAAATAGCAATACACAGCTCAACCACTGTCGAATGATCTTCGGTTATGATTCTCACATTTACCTTGTCCAATGTCTTTCCTGTTGTGATGTATTTATTTATGTATTATTTATTCCGTTTACTACATACACTAACTATACGACAGGCTTATCTATATCTTAAAACACCAGAAACGTTCCATACTCTGTAAACGATTTAGTGAATAATTGACGTTTTGTGTAGCAATGCACGATCGAATGGGGGTATTTCTTACTCTTCCTTGTCTTCATCTTAAGGTTCAAAGTTGTCCCCTTAAAAACTGGTAAGTCATCACAATTTCAACCCTCTGATAAGTCATATTTAAAGATTCCGATTTGAAATAGGAATTCAGCTATAGCTATTATTTGGGTATATTGAACTTGTGCTTTAGTTATTAAAATAGTATATAGCGTCATTTTCTAAATCAGAAATAAGACAATAGAGCGGATGTGTTCATATATATAGCATTTTTACATTTCAATCTCTTTGGAGACCGAACTGAATGCTACAAAATGGCACATATCTGAAGTTTATCTATATGCCTTTGTTATTTCTTAATTAAGATATTGGTCATAATGACTTATTTTGAGCTCATGTCGCTATGTACTAATTTGAGTACTAAAGGACAAGTTATATATCGATGTCTTTAAATACATCATCTTAATTTGATGTTTCATTTGGATTTTTAAATATGTAGTTTGGGGGTTGAAATCAAGGCTAACAATACCATTTTTAAGCTCATTGTAATAATTATTTAGCAAACACACTGAACCTTATATAAGGCATACCACAGTTTGGACCATGTTCATTCGATTATTCCTCATGATTGTTACATATCCATGTATGTCTATCACGTCTGCCGTCTTCCCTGCTTCCAACAAGGCGTCCAATGCAATCAAAGTTCCTGTTCTCCCTATTCCCGCACTAAACAAAATATGAAACTTATTCATATGAATGATATGTAGAAAGGATAATAACGGTATACAAATATAACATTTGTATACTGTATGAGCAGATGTATTCCTCTCGCCACTTTCGATAAACAATTAACATCTACATTTGTCAATGAATGGATTTTATCTATGCATTTAAATAAAGTATTCTGCATTTGGATGTTGAGGAGTGCGACAAAATGTTAATATTAAATGTTGTCATCTGGTAAATATGGACAAAAGACTTCACGACAAAACATAATACTTTGTTATTTTGTACCTGCAATGGACAACCAGTGGTCCATCCCCTTTGGTCCGTAAACGCTGCAAATGTCGGTGAAACATGACAAGTTCAAACACATCTGGTATGTCGTGGTCAGGCCATTTTGTGTAGTGAAACTGGTATATTTGCCGCTCTTTGCGTTCCTGTGTTATACAACACAAAACATCATTGCTGATAATGTTATTGTTGACCTCTCGTCATTTCATTCATTTTCATATAAATTATTATTTTAAAAACAATTATCGGCATGCTTAATGATTTCTCTCAATATGATCATAAGTATGACAAATTCCAAAAAAAACAATAACATATGAAAACTAAAGGCAAAATATATCAATTCGAATCGAATAACAGCTGAAGACGTAATTGCAATTGCAAACAATCATTTGACAAATGATGAGAGTTGTTTTTAAAAAAAATACAGATACATTCCTTTATGCTGCAGAAAACCTTAGCCTACTGTCATATTGTGATTAAATCATCATGAAATTGTTAACAAAGTCGATATGGACGAACCATTGAAAGAGAATAGATGAAATAGAAATATAGACCTGGCAAAGCTATCCAGAGCGCTTTTATTAATTATAATACAAAATAATGTGGACCATGAATGTCTTGTGTACAAAGGGTTTATCACACGGCTATTTGGATGAAAGTGCGTCAGACCCTTGGTTTTTACTATTTTCCCGTGTTTTCCCTCAGAAGATAGCTCCTTCCTCACGACTGGCACACTTGCTATCACCCTCATAGCCAGGTGTTTATTATCAAATTTATAAAGTTAACTTGGGAAAGATACGATATATTTGTTAATTTGGTATCTATTTTGCAATCTAGTTAACTTTACAGAACCATCAATGTTTACTTACGTGTCTATGTTTCAGCGTAATAACCCTTATTACATAGAAGGCGTACTGTTTTTCAGAGTTCAGGTTGATGACAAATGTCGCCGTGGTGATCGGGTCGTCCATATTAGGCCAATATTTGTAGCATTTGTTCTGATTAAAGGATATTAAGATTAAACACTTGGTCATATACACTGTTTTATTGTTTCAGATACAATATTATAAAAAAAAACACAAAACATTTTCTTTCATGCTATAATTTTTAAAATAAAAATCAAAATTTGATAGGTAATAAATGAATAATTATATATTTTATTGAATACGATTTCGTAAATAAAAATATTTAGCATATTTCTTATACTAAGGTAGCAGTGTACAGTAGTGTACGGTGGCCATGGGTGATATTTTTTTACAATGAATATCCCGTGTAATATAACATGTAGCAACGTTTTAAAAAAGAATCAACACTAAAATTGGCATATACATGATGAAGTGGACTATGAAGACTTCACATTTAAAAACAAAAATCGAATTTGGTTTGCGACTACATTTTAGGCCATTTACAAATCTGTATCTACACAATAAAAGCTAGCTTATCATGTAGTTTTCTTTCTGTTACCGAGTAGGTGATATTCAATTTTGGGACAGGTTTTAAGAAAAAAAATACTACTTGCGTGGGTCAAATTTCTGGTCAAAATTCATGTTTTTTCCATTTTTTTTTTGCGTTTTGTTGATGTGGTAACCATGCTTTTCACAAGTCCCTAATCTGGGAAAATCACTTTTTGAACAAAAATTCATTCTTCTAAAATGAATGTTTTCAAAACGTAGTTTATAAATATACATATATATGAAGGTGTATTGTGCAGGATAAATCCGCTATCCATGTTTATCTGAGAAATGCCCTGTATTTTTTAGGATCAAGCCATTTCTACTGTACTCTGCTACCTAAGGTTATCTTTAAGTTTAATAATATACCTTTCCATTTTCGTATAAATTAGCCAACATAGCTAGAGTATGGCATTTTTGCTGCCAAATCATCAGCCAAAACGCCTCGAAAGTCTTTTTCTTTGGACCTACATTTAAAACATTGTCAGAACGTGTTATATTAATTCACTGAACAACTGAAATGAATTTCGAAATAAATGCAAACATTATTTAACAAGTGCCAAACGACTCTACACAAAACCTTCAATTATCACTGATAACCGCGACATGGGTCAAGTGATAGAAGATAGTATTATCCATTTATTATTTTGTAGTGTAATTTATTATCAAAATGTCCAATAAATAAAATCGTACTTTATAATTTGCATTTAATCAGAATACGTATCGTCTAGATATACACTAAAGTTTCACTCTCCTTGCATTATCATCATTATTTGGAGACCAGTTATTTCTGCTTATTCATATATATAAAGACTTTACCAACGGATTTCAAAGAAGTATTATGGGTTTGGAGACCAAATGATACAGTCAACATGTTAATGAAATAGTTTAGTTGGCGAATGAGTCTTCCTACAAGTAGAGGAGAAAATAAATATCTTGCGAATCAAGAATATACATATGTAGTTGTGATAGAATATTATTTCGTATTAAAAAGTTATTAAAGATAAATATCACTTATATTAATTATCATCTAATCAAGCTAGGGCATGTATGAGAGAAATTAGATACCTTGCACTGCAATGTAGACTTCTGATCTGGATGTGCTCTAAAAATACAATCATAAACTGTAAATCTATGTATTGTTGTATTGCTTAGTAGTTATCAGACCTTTTTTGTTTTCTCAATTACAGAACAAATAAAACGTCAACAATTCTGTCAGCAACAAAGAAAAATATTTGTCTGTGCATTTGACATCACATCACTGAGTGGGTTGCTAAATCCTCAGTGAGGTCTCCTTTACCGATTATTTCAACTTAAATATATTATTTGATTGGAAAACTATTCCGACCTGTTATAAAACCTGGCATTCACATGTGCATGAACCATAAGATCACATATATGATTGAAATGTCACAGGTTTAGAGATTTCTATTATTCTATTATTATTTGTTTACAAATATATGAAATTGTTGTATTTTTTCTGTTAGCCATTACTTGCATATCAAAATGTGTTGAATCAGTTCTTACGTCGTCAATATAGTTGGCGTTGATATAATCAGATCCCGGTTCCGACTTCTGATCCTCGAGAATCACTCTGGAGTGGTCGTCTATATATAAACACAGAAATTACGGTGAATGTGTTATAACACACATCAGGACGTGGTCTGGATAATAT
>NW_018405393.1:579156-591572 GCF_002113885.1 Mizuhopecten yessoensis
CATAGTAAAGTCTGAAAAAAACCCAAAGTAATTCATTGAGATCAACAACAGGAAAATTCTCAAACATTAAAGCGAACATGATATGTCTGGGTTTTTAATATGAATACTTAAGGTCTTCACTTAATATACGAAATGTTATGAACTGTATATCAGTTTGATTTCGTGTGTACGTTTTATTCGTTTGCAGGTTTTATTCATGAATACTTGAATTGGCTTTTGAGAGAATTTACTTTCAAAGTTGATAGTAATATTTAAAGAAGCCTGTAATAAAGAATGAATCGGAAATATTATCTCGCGAAAAAAAGTTATAAAAAGTGATAGACAAGTATGTCATATGAATTTATATGCAAAATTTAATTTTTGTAACTACATAGAATATAGCTTTCAAATGATTCACATGGTAAGAATGATATCTATAATCGGAAAGTGTGTTTCATTTTCTACTCGTAAATACATCAATAATTATGATAATACATGGACTACTTATTGGTCTAGTCAACATATCTATATAGTTCGTTTTTGACCTGGTATTCCTTGTCCAGGAGTTCGTCAGCCTCTTTTTGCTCTAAGACAGCCCCAAAACTCTTTACAGTTATGGAAATTGACTCGTCGACATCACTGAAATTTCCACCAGAGTTTACGTACATGTTGTCCTCGTCGTCTATGTCAATGTCCTCCAACCCTATTGACCTCTTACGCGCTCTACCTTTTCCTTTGTGTACGATCTTCTGTTTCTGTACAGAATCCTTGCTTTCCTCTTCGGGTAAATGTTCATCTAGTCAAGGAAATAAAGGTGAAGTACATTATCCTTTTTAGATATTCCATGTTCAACATATAATATTTATTCACCTTAAGTTTATCTACCTGACTAACTTGTTATATAGTGACACCCATATCATACGTCGAGTGATATCACATATTCTGATGTCAGAATTATGACAATAGACATGACGTAATTACATTTTGACGCTGCATTGGAGACCATTGACATAACGATGTCCTCTTTGAAGAATTCATATCTGTGAAAAAAAAACATGCGTATGCATTGCTAGTAAAATATTATTTAAACGGATCAACTGTGTATATTTCGTTTCGGTTTTATATTGGATTCATGAAACTTATTCCGAACTTTTCTATTTGGTTTAAACAATATTTTATTTACAAATATGCTGTACATAATATATAATTTTATATAATGTAATATTAGGAATCTGGCAACAAACTGTTCTATTTAACTCAGGGCAGGTAGCCTCGCTAGACTTCTCGATTTGATTCATATTTTTTTAATTTATTTCAGATCCTATATGCATAACATATTTAAATATTTATGAATTATAGAGTAGTTACAATGTAGGTATAGAGGGAATGGAAATTCTTTCCAGTCGAGGTTATATGGCCCAACTCTGCAATAGGAACGCTTAGCTCAAATTTCTCCTTGAGGATTTATATTTTTTATCTCACCCGTTGTCTGCAGTATTGATAAAAACAGCGCTTAAATTGCAAGTTAAACACAATAGATAGTTAAATGTTTAGATAACGTAACAATTTATAAACGTGAAGATCATCTTAAATGAAAGGATAACACGACTTATAGTTCCGGAAGAATTACTGTCTTTAGTTTTATCTAATACATCCGCCATGAAATATAAGTGTGTTGCTCCGGCTTGTCAATTTGTGAAATATGGTTAAACACACTCAATCCTGGAATCAGTAGACATTCGGACGAAAACACGGAACAACCGAAGAACGGAGGGACAGCAATGATGACACCAATAACGATCCGGTAGAACTGGCCGTATCTAAAATTACCAATCAACCCTTAGATTGTTAACCAGTTGACAAGGAGCAATTTTTTTTTACACATATGATTTTAAAAGTATTTGTTCACATTTATGAGAAACAACTTACCCAGTCCAGTATCATTAATGAAGTGCCTCTTGTTTTGTTCGTATTTAGGACTGTTTTTACTTCCAGCCTGTTGTCGTCTGAGATAAAAACAAACAAACAAAACTAATGCAACAAACCCGAATTTGTTGCAAATTTCAAATATGACAAAACAGATTTTATCTCTTTTTAAAATTCGCAATATTTCCATATTTCAAAGTTGGCATTATGTCCATAGTACAAATTCACAAGTAAATGTACCTAGCCTCTCGATCATCCAATTTAAAATATCACATCTAACAAAGCCACCTTCTGGGATAAGATATTTGTTAACGATATGATACATTACCTTTTCAGCAGAAATACGATACCAATGGCTAGCACAGCGACCACACACGCTCCGATTACTCCTCCAACTATGCCCCCAGTACCACTTCCGGTGTCGTCTTTATCAGATATCGGTTGATCTGTGTCGTATAAACGAGGTTGTATGCGTTTCTATATGTTCCATGTTATCAATAGTGGGTTTTGCTAAATTATATTTAAAATGTATTGTTATAAGTAAGAACCTCGTTATGGAAACACTCCATATTAAATCATTATAAATGACAATTCAACATCGTACACTTTTTTATTATTTGTATATCATATTTATACCAAAATAAGTTCATGATTATTACTTATTCGGAAACGTTTAATTTCCTACAAATATATCATATTTATGTATTTCAAACAAATCATTTTATTCTTAATCTTATAGCATAATCTGATCTAGATGGTGCAAAACTAGCTTTTTATCCTGCTGTGTTTACATTGTAATGTGCAGGTGTATATTTGTTTTCCAGATTACAAAATTACTGAATTGACATTGTGTATATAACGAACAATCTACCTGTGCGTGTATTGTATAAACAATCTGCCTGCCTAAGTATTATAAAAAATTCTACCTGACTAAGCATTATATCAACAATCTACAAGACTTAGCATTTTATAAACAATATACACGACTTTGTATTTTATTAAGAATCTACCTGGCTAAGTATCATATAAAAAAATTACCTGAATAAGTTTTATATAAACAATTTACCTGACTAAGTTTTATATAATCAATCTACCTTACTGTGCATTTTATAAACAATCTGCCTGACTTAGTATTATATAAACAATCTACCTGGCTATATAGTGTTTTAACAATCTACCTGATTATGTATTATTTTAACAATCTACGTGGCTAAGTAATATATAAACAATTTACCTGACTATTTATTTTATAAAAAAAACTACCTGATAATGTATTGTATAAACAATCTACCCGACTAAGTATTTTATAAACAATCTACCTGATAAGGTATTCTATAAACAATCTACCTGGTAACGAGTATATAAACAATCTACCTGCTAATGTATTGCATAAACAATCTACCTGCTAATGTATTGTATGAACAATCTACCTGATAATGTATTGTATAAACAATCTACCCGACTAAGTATTTTATAAACAATCTACCTGCTAATGTATTGTGTAAACAATCTACCTGCTTATGTATTGTATAAACAATCTACCTGCTAATGTATTGTTTAAACAATCTACCTGATAATGTATTGTATAAACAATCTACCTGCTAATATATTGTATAAACAATCTACCTGATAATGTATTGTTTAAACAATCTACCTGACAATGTTTTTGATAAACAATCTACCTGACTATGTATTTTATAAACAATCTACCTGGAAATGTATTGTATAAACAATCTACCTGCTAATGTATTGTATAAACAATCTACCTGATAATGTATTGTATAAACAATCTACCTGACTATGTTTTTTTATAAACAATCTACCTGGTAACGAGTAAATAAACAATCTACCTGATAATGTATTTTATAAACAATCTATCTGACTAAGTTTTATATAAACAATCTACCTGATAATGTATTGTATAAACAATCTACCTGACTATGTTTTTTATAAACAATCTACCTGGTAACGAGTAAATAAACAATCTACCTGATAATGTATTTTATAAACAATCTATCTGACTAAGTTTTATATAAACAATCTACCTGATAATGTATTGTATAAACAATCTACCTGACTATGTTTTTTATAAACAATCTACCTGGTAACGAGTAAATAAACAATCTACCTGATAATGTATTTTATAAACAATCTATCTGACTAAGTTTTATATAAACAATCTACCTGATAATGTATTGTATAAACAATCTACCTGACTATGTATTTTATAAACAATTTACCTGCTAATGTATTGTATAAACAATATACCTGCTAATGTATTGTATAAACAATCTACCTGATAATGTATTGTATAAACAATCTATCTGACTATGTATTTTATAAACAATCTACCTGGTAACGAGTAAATAAACAATCTACCTGATAATGTATTTTATAAACAATCTACCTGACTAAGTTTTATATAAACAATCTACCTGATATTGTATTGTATAAACAATCTACCTGACTATGTATTTTATAAACAATCTACCTGACTAAGTAATATATCAACAATCTACCTGACTAAGTATGATATAAACAATCTATCTGACTATATATTATTTAAACAATCTATCTGACTAAGTAACATATAAACAATCAACATGACTATATGTTTTATGATAAATCTTTCTGCCTTTGTGTTTCATAAACAAATTACCTGGTTATATATTTTATGATCAACCTTACTTGTTATGTATTTCACAAACAAACTACCTAAATGGCAGGAATTGCCATAGTAACCATCCAAGCATCCCTCTTCACATTCTCCATTTTCGTGATGACATCCCGTCATGTTGAAGCACTGTCCACACGTTAACTTACAATCTTGTCCATATGATGATTTTGGACATCCTGTGTCAAATATCAACAAAATAGCTATATAGATTGTGGTGTCAAGTTTGATTAATTGGAAATTTTCACAATGACCTAGACCATATGTTACACTTTGCAAAAAGTGTGAAAAATGGATCAATTATCACTATTAAAGTAGGAAACAATGACGTATTCAAAGCAAATATCATACAAGTATAAAGTTCAACTATGTATTCGTCGTAATTGCTAAGTTTCTATTTCCCCAAGATAATATGTATTTCCCGAAGCGAAATAAAGCGACCCCTCTTTTTTACGCGTACCTTGAATTAATCAAATCGCATGTTTTTTTGGTGTGTTTTTTTCAAATTAAATTTAAGCTTTTATCTAAGCACCGGAAAGTTTTAAATAACGGTAAATTAATATGCCCAGTGCTGTACGTTAGGAAAATTCCACCCAAGGGGGTATTTTTCTAAATCCTGAGAATATTTTCCTATCCTACAACCCTTGGCATAAAAGAGTATTTTTCTCCCTTTCCGATCACCACAATTAGCCTCGAAGTCACATAAAGCACCCCAATTTCCGCATCATTGATCGGAATGTTTCCTAACTCGTGACGTCAAGTCATTTCTTGTCCCATTAAGGTCATTGGAGTGTATTGATATACGGAAACAGGAAGTACATCCCTAGTTGAAAATTCAGTGTAGGGAGACAGTATCACAATTTCCGCATTTTCTAATGTTTAATATGAAACTGATGAATATTGTATGTTTATTATTGACAGAACAGTATGTTCTCTCAATATTAAAGTATTTCAAAGCAATCCAGGCGTTAATTCAGGTGGTTTTTTTTATCAGTGAGTCACATGTGTTCATTTTTTCTGTACTTCAGGAACCCGGCTACCTATTTCACTACTGTGATCTTTTTCAAGAACGATAACTATTACCTGCAGATACTATGTGTATATGGTTTTATTATAAAATGTCAATTTTTATATCTTGTATAGAGAATTATTTTTACACAATTTCAGCATTTATTAAATTGATATACGTTAATGCAATACTAATATATGTCAGTATCATTTTTATTGACATTATTTTGTAAAAATCTTTTTTTTTTCAAAATTCACTCCTTTTTACATAAATTTCCATTTAAAATCCTTAAAATTCTGACAACCTATATTTTCTTTGAGGCAGACAATTTTCTTAACTTTAAAGCAATATAACTACAAAATTTGAAGAAATTCTACTGAGAAATGGTGACACAATCCTATTACGTTACGCACCTGCCCTAGACAGTTCTGTCATTTACGCACAGGTAAGTGATCATTACCACAGACAAATCTTGCACGACCTTCTAATGAAGATATACTAACGTTCACTACATGTGTCACCCCTCCAGCCTGGCAGACATCCGGATGCAGAGCAGTTTCCTGTCACGTGACTACATGCAGTGTCCTTACAATGACATTGTTTCGTACAGTTAGCACCAAAATGTCCTGATTTGCATTCTGATTAAATAAATGTCAATGTGTTACATGATTAACAATGTTTCGTCCTAAAACCCTATAAGATATTTGCTATCGTAAATAAACAAGACTATTTTTTAATTAGCAATGTTTCATCTTAAGAAAAATATGTCATTATTGTACGAAGGTCTCAATGGTAACTATTTAAGCATATATTAATCAATTGATCGGGAAGTCTCAGTGCAAATGTTTTGGTTATTAGTAAATATATCACAACAGCCCACACTATTCATACATGTAGTAAATATTAAGTTATATTTGTAAAATTTATCATGACCCAGTTAGAGGTCTCAATGTTACTTTTTTATTTTATTAATGTTTTGTTTTTGTTGTATATCGATTCTATGGTAATTCTTACTTGTACTGCACGAGCTACCAACGTATCCATCACTACAACCATCTGATGACAAACAGGTTCCATTGAAGCGGCTACAGCCGGGGGTCATACAATGACACGTGAGGACACAGTCTTCTCCAAACATGTTTTTGGGGCATTCTGTAGGTAAGCATTTAATAATTATTAATTGTGTGCATGCTGTAAACAAAATGACAAACAGCGAAAAGATATGAATAAAGATATATCAAGGACGACATACAATGTTAATCTGGTGAAGTTCATAACAATAAGTAAAAAGTAATTCTTTGATAAATCAGTACTTACGTGTTGAGCATGACGTTCCCATCCACCCAGATATACATCCAGGTATTGCACATGTCCCGTCGGCATGGTTACAATCAACTGTTTTGCATCTACATTGTGATGTGCACTTATTTCCAAAATAAGGAGCAACACATGCTATAGAAAAATTAAAAAAAAGTAAGTAGCATTTAAAATTTTAATTACTGTGATTTTATTCAGTTGGACTTATGAAATTCAGAACATCAGAACACAGTATTTACATTGGCTCCGGTCTCATTTAGTTATACAAAATAAATTCATAGTTTCAGTTAAATGGACCCTATTTACCTTGGCTACAGGAAGAACCATTCCAGCCATCTAAACAGCCTGCACTTGTGTTTGTACAAGTACCATCTGCCTTATCACATCCGGGTACAGCGCAGTGACATCGATTGTTACATTCCTTACCGAACATTCCCTCGGCACAAGCTATACAGAAAAGTTATTATTAGTTAAGGATACTCATAACTTTCAGATGTCGTTTATATCCACTAGTGATGTATCTTAATTAAATGCAGATCTGGGTCAGTATTCATGAAACAATTTTCATGCTCAAGTATGAATTCTGTGCTGAAGCCAACTGTCTTGTTACTCGCTTAAATCATGCAACATTGCCAAGAAGTCAATATAAACATTAAAAATTGTTTTCGGATTTAAGTTTCTGTAAAATTCTTCCATGACAAACCTTGACAAAATGTGATTTTTAAAAATGATTTATCAGGGGACAAGAAATTGAGTTTGAACACAGAATTTGAGCTTGAGCGGGAAAACGGTTTCGTGAATAGTCGTTTTTTATTAACAAACAAAAATGCGTGTGTAAACTTGTGTGTCTACATTTTGTACAACTTGTAAATATATACAAGCAGCTATTACTTTACTCTTTAGGATAATTCGTTTACACGTGTATGTCACGTATCAAAAGAAAACATTTCATTTAAATGTGTCCTACACATGTTATTTGTACAAAAAACAAGGAAATATTTTAATGAGAAAACGGCAAAGCTCTAGGAGCAGCGAAGCATTTGCCCATCTCCTTTATTTTTAAAATATTACATCATAAGAGGGAAGCACTAACAATATGCATTTTTTGCAATCCAAATATTTTGTTTCATGCCTGTTAAAATATAGATTTTCAAAGTATCTACAGCACAGTAATCGAAATCTGCAATCATTTGGGACAATTTGTTCCGCAAATACATGACCTCTTTAAGGTATTTTGTAGCAACGTGTCATGACTAAATAATTAATAATTAAAAAAAAATACAGTTCCTCTCTTTTAAAAAGCGCCTGATTTTAATAAACCTATTTAACCTATTTTATAGCAGACTAAACAAAGATGAACTCCCCGCATTTATATTTTTAGCCTATCGTACACCCACATCAAAAATCTGGTCCAGACGCAGCAGTAAGGACATGACGATGGCGCAACATATTCCTCTTGGTTTTCCGATTTATCTTTGTTTCCGGTTGACATATTACCACGCTATACATGTAGTAAGGCAATTGATTAACGAAGTTTCCTGCATGGCAGTATTACATTTATGCTTACAAAACAAACTGAAAGTGTGTTCTCTTATTTAAAACTGAAAAGATCCAATAATAATATGTTAGTGTCACGCTAGTAAGGGGGTTATTTCATTCAAACGTTTCCTGGACGTCTCAGTGGAATACAAAACAAATAGATATTTTAACTGCTTTTATTTATTTAAGTTCTAGACTTGTCTCCCCGCCCCTCTGTCATGGTACGTGTTATACTAGTCTTGTGAAAGCTTAATTTAATTAAATATTTATTAAATAATGAATATTTGAACAGGACGTTTGTTTAAGCAAATAAAAACGTTAGCCATATTGAATTCCTTAACTTACGTATATTACATGACTCCCCCGTCCAGCCAGCAACACACCCGGATACGTTACAATGACCTGTTACCGAGTCACAACCAGGAGTATCACAGTTACATTCGGATGAGCAGTTCTCGCCAAACGTTGTGATCGAACAAACTGAAAGTAATGAAATATATTAATTTCTACTGACTTATAAAAACAAGAACTTTTATTTACCTAGTATGTATGATTGACTGTAAAATAATTGCCGAGGTGGTTCACCTGAATAATTATACAGTAAACCCCCTTCATAAAAACCACCTATGGGTCTTAGAAAAGGTGGAGTTAATAGCACACTGGTCTTTATTGTGAGGTAGACAAGAACCGTAACTCTATGTAACTTTTACACCCTACATATCATGTAACATCGTAATTGTAATGCACTCGTACATAATTCAGGAATTCATCGGAATATGGAAACATTTGATATATTACTCTACAGTACTGACCTTGATTTTGTTGTCGGTTTTTAAGCAACAAATAAAATATACTATTGTTCTGTAAATATGTATTGATAACAAACACATGGTGCAGTTTCAAGTTCACATGGTCTTTAATATGAAGTGCATTCAGGATTTAGATCTGTTTTTAATAGATATACTTCATGAAAGATCAATCATTATGATGAAATTAATTATTAATATTAAATGTCTTTGAACTGTAATTTCTGTTGGCAAATGGACAAATAATTTATGATAACGATACCAAAAGCCGTGACTAACCTTGATTACAACTGGTTCCATGATAACCAGCCTGGCATCCTGGTGTGTTACATTGTCCGGTCACTCCGTTACATCCGGGTGTCTTACAACGACATTCATCAACACAGTTCTCTCCAAATGTAGCTGATGAACAAGCTGAAATGGAGATACATATATACATCATGTTGCTGAACTGCTACCATAATTAGAGTTATTTCTCTAACCGATTTGAATGATATACATATTTTTGTTGTGACATGTGTGCATGCACATTATGTAGCATCACAGCCCGCTTTTTATGTTTCTAATTGTTAGATCGTGGTCAATACCAGCCCTACTAAACATTATATAATTATTCAAGTCTGTTGTGTCGGGGTTAAAACAATGTTTACACATTCGCTTGTCCCAAATGCTACATACTTTGATTGCAAAACCGTGGTCCAGTCCAGCCCGCATTACAGTGTGTTGAATCACAAACTCCGTTGTCAGGGTCACAGCCGTGTTTACAGTTGGCACAATTGTATTGACACTGGTCACCATATGTATGTGTAAAACAACCTGACAGATTAATTGTCAAAATGCATTACGATATTATTAACAAATATTGTGAGAAAATAGAGGAACATTTGTTTCACAAATCGACTTTTAGATATACATTGATAAAAAAGCATAAGTACTTTAACATGATGAATTTGAGCCTAGAAAGTATATACCTACATTAAATTTATAGGCGGTTTCATATTCTTTAAAAAACAATCGTCTCTGGCTTTAAGTAACTCATCAAATTAAAAATTACCATACACATCCACCTCACACACGTCCATATACGCTAGTGTTGGTGCTGTCCTTGTGATGATTATCATCACTCTCTGACCGGTTATGTCACACGAGGTGATGTTTTGAGTTAAGTTTGGGACGCCGAAATCCACATCCTCGTAACATTTGTTACCAGACGGTATACCTGTATCGTTTGATATCCACAAGGCAAAGCCATCGGCACGAGCTGTCGACGATAAAGATCAATTGAAAAATACGCAAGTACCAAGACGAACAGTCAAACTGGAGTAAATGTTCATACCATTGCAATAACGATTGTACGTTACCTACTACAGGGGTGTCAGCGTTTCAGTTGACAAACGGAATGGAATGAAAACGCAATGAAAACGCAACGAGAACGAAATGAAAACGGAATGAAACAAGGCCTAAACGGAACGGAACGAAAATAATTTCACTGTTTGGAACGAAACGCGAATAGAACGGAACGAAACGTGTTTTGCTCACAGGAACGGAATGGATTGAAAGTAGGTGGAACGAAACGCGAGGAATGATTGAAAACGAAATGGAATAAAACGATCCGAGAAGATAACTATTTTAATCGAGATTTCCTATCTATAGTGGCTAGTTACGATAAATTAGCAGTAGATAATAATGTTTAGTAAATAATTACAACTTTTCATATTCGTTTATCGACTGTAGTATACGTATTTATTAATCCATATCTTAGGTTTCTAGACGATATCAGAGACACATACTTAATCGATTATTGGTGAATTGTTTCGCCGAATGATCTGTCCGTTGTTGAAATAATATATGATAAACGTACTTTCACTTGACGATTTCACAAAGCATCCAATACGTATTAGGGTTTTACATATTACTTTTATGAATTCGGTGCATGGCCAAGATTCTCATTTATTATTAATATTGTATGAACCAACTAACAATACTCCGAGACGGACGATGTCCAGGGCCCAGGATCATGAAACAGACTTGCAAGTCTAAATCTGGACTTAAGTCTCAAGTTTTTTTTATTTAAGTTTAAAACAGACTTAGCTTGGGGATTATGAAAAAAACGGGCAGACTTTAGTCTGAATTTGATCTTAAATATGACGGACATATCGTACGTCTGCTTCATTGAGAGAAAGGAGGAGACATTTCGTCCCGAGTATTTCTAGACCATTTACTTTTAAAACCCTCCAATTAATTCAGGACGAATGGATAGTTTTACAAACGTGCTGAAATGTTTATCTTGCGTCTCATTTTATTGTAGACGTGTACCTCCCTATCAAAAAACATACCTTATAGATCGGTGTTGTAAATGTTGTAAACAATGCGACTGCAGCGCCACATCCTCGACGGTACCGTAATAAAACTAATACACGCTCTCGAAATGTATCCGGCATTTGCGAGATCACAATTCTCACCGTACTGCGGATGAAACGAAGATGTAGCCTAGTGTTCCTTCTAGCCTAAATAATTCGTTATTTTAATAATCATACATTGCTTTGAGAATTATTACCTTCTAGCTGGGTTTTTTTTATCAAGTTGTATTATTACACAAGAAAAAAAGTGATAGACTCTAAATATTTAACCAGAATTTGCAATATATATATTATTTGAATATAGACAGTCAGCATGTCCTGGCAGAATTAAGATTAATGAAAGAATTGTAAGACATTCAGCTTTACAATATTTGAGGAAACTGATCAACCTTGTCTGGCCTTCAGCTTTTATGAATATTTTCTTGCCGATGGACAAATCTGATGTTTTGATTAATAATAGAAAATATTCCCCTACCTGGAAGGTGAGACACAGAAATCAACAACCAAATAAGTGATTGTTTTTAGTTGTCAAACTGTTACTTAGACAACCAATTAATGATCACACCAAGGACCTAACCTTACTCCAAGTCAATATTGCATGCATAAACTGTAAAAACTGAAAAAAATACTATCATAAAGACCGATTGTCTAAGAACAACCATGATCTTATAGATATGCATAATCTTTCCAGATATATCATAGCACACTATTCCATGGATATCCGAGAAAATATTCCTTAAAAGTAATAAGTATATTTCTATAATTATAATTTCTATGTAATACGAGCCTCGGCAAGCTTGCTCAAA
>NW_018405393.1:601956-620224 GCF_002113885.1 Mizuhopecten yessoensis
GTACCTATCGCGAATGAGAGGAAAATAGTCCCACATGACGACATGTGCATTCGTATTGTTTTTTCTCTCATTCCGAACCGACGAGCTCGTATAAATAAAGTATGTTCGAGAGATTCTTGTACATTAAGCCTGAAAACTCGACGAAACTGCATCTAACAGGCATTTTGCGACAAAATCGAAAGAGTATAAAGAGACAGTAAGAGTTGTCTTAAAAAGCTGATCACGAGTCGATAAGTTTTTGAAGCTGCCTCAGTTACCACCGCCATTTTTTTCACATCAATGTACAAGCGCCTCGCCGATGGAACGAAACGGAACGAGTGTAGAACGGAACGAAACGAAAGCTCCACTCGGACTGGGACGGAGCGAAACGGAACGATTAGGGTAGAGAGGATTTAACATGGAACGAAACGAAAAAAATAGTCTGCGACGGAAACGGAACGAATCGAATCTTGAGAACGAAATGAAATGAAAACGCGAATGAAATGGAATGAAAACGGAATGAAAACGCAAAATCTGTCAACTGAAACGCTGACACCCCTGTATGATACACCTAAATGGTACATCAAAATATCATTGAATGGATACGTTCACAACTGAAAAACAGCATCTTTATTCAAATAAGATGCGATCTATACGAATACAGTATGTAGTTTTATTATTATGTGTGGTGTGCGACTCTTACAGAAAGACAGGAAGATAATATGAATGCATTTTACTTCAAATATCATGAATGCCTGTGTGGTTAGGCTTTGTATAATGAAAGTTTTGCAAAGATACATCGTTTTTATTATCTACGTAAGATGCTGGAAAATCGACTCATATAATGATTCAGTAAGCTAAAAAGGATGATGTCTTTAGTATTATTGATTGGTTATTTCTGCATTGCTCTAGTTATTTGTCCGAGGCCTACTTTATTGGTCTAAGGCGAAGTCAAAGCCCAACATAGCAGTTGAGGACCAGGAACTTGGCCAACACAAAAATAACTTATCAACAATACTCAAGTAAGACATCATCCAGACAGAACGCTAATCACTTCAACAAAATGCATTGGCTAGCAACCTGAAGTACTGACTGGCAGGATGCGTTCGTTTCCCGTCAAATCTTGTATTGGCCGTGTTTTTCTTTATTGGCCGACTTTTTCCAGTAATTGCCGACTTTTTTTATATGTATTGCCCTGGTTCGATTTTGCCATTCAACGGAAAAAAAATGCCATTTTCACTTAATAGTTAAATTAAAGAAACAGGTAATATATTATCATTCCATCTTCTCCGATATCTCCAGTATAAACAAAATCAAAATACAAAAACTATTGCTGCATTGATAATCATTCACTTAATTCAACAAAAATGTACTATGGTCATTTTTGCTGGGAAACTAAAATTGCTTTTTATAATGATAACTCCAGATATCATATTTGAGTGTAATGCCGATTAATATAATATTCAATCTCATCAAAATACTCTCCATAGTATGGAAGTATCGGACAAGATCAAATTACTGCTCTAAAATTAGTAACGGTATAAGAATGACTCACCTGCAATTCTAAATACAATGTCGATTTTCTGTATTCTTGCCTTACTAGGCAGGGTGCCTTGCCACCATGCTGACTCTACTGGATGACCGGCCATACAACCACCTGTATCGAAAGGGCCATAATCTCCGTCTGTGGTCTTTGCTACCGGATAATTGTCATTCGTAGGCTGTGCATTTAGGGTCATTCTTTTCTTCAGGTTAACTAAACGCACGAAAATGAATTGTTATATCAATGCCTTAATAAGATAAAACATGTGACTGAATGTAATGTATCATTTCACGATATGAATTTATTTTTTTACAAAAGCTTAGTTAATGGGCATTGAATCTAACAAAATGATGTTTCCTATTATATAAATATATATATATGTTACATTGAAAGTACAAAACAGTTTATCGTAGTCTTTACGTGCCATTTAGCTCAACAGTGGCCTCTAAACCGCTATGAAGTAATGAGATATGGGACCTTTTAGATGATCGTACACTTTCAACCTGAATCTCTTTCTAACGCCATAATACCAAGGAGAGAAGTTCGTGTTTGCAGTGGTTATATAGAAACATAGACATAAGTAAATCATAATTTTGTTTAAACAAAGTTGTATTCGAACTTCCAAACGAGAGCACCAATGATATACATTATATATTGATTATGTCTTTACCTTAAGCAGTCTTTTTTTTTAACTCATCACGATCTTCGCAAACAAGGATGTCCTTATTTCAGGTAAAATATTTTACCTCTGTACATAATCATTAACGGTCATAAAAGGTATATCACTGCAGTTATGTTAAACTTTCCGACTTGATATGTTTACTTCACACACCTATCGATGTTTCTACAGACACATGTGTTCCCGCTATCAAACCACATTGAATAACTGCTATCTACATCATATTTCAAAAGTAAACCTAAACAAAGTGCCACCTTATCTTAATTGACAAATGGTTGAAAATAAACATCATAAAGAAATAAACAACTGTGAACTATACTCATCAAAATTACCCCAAACACTATGAACACAGCTCCGGCACACCTGTCCATTTATAACGATTATATGTCATTGGTAGTGGTCCCAATGTAAAACCTAACACGTATCCACGTTAGAATGATCATACCATTTAGTCGTACACTAACGCTACAACTATGAATTACGATCAGGAAGTAACGTATGTGCGTGATATATGCAGATAGCACGCCGGGTCATTGTTCATTTTAAAATCGTCCAAATCAAACGAAAACAAATTAAGTACAGATTATTAGTATTATGACAGTATCAGGAAATATTTCTTAGGTTTTGTTGCATTGCTGAACTCTGATAAAAACCTTGTTATAAACATTAAGATGTATACGGTAATACCGTCAGTTGTAATGTTATGAATTAAGCTAGAATGTTAGGCACGGTGTTGGGTACAGAACAAATTAGACATAACCATTCGTCGACACGGGATTTCATAACAGCCATCCGATTGTTAATGTAAAGAGACGAACATTCAGTGGCCTTACCCATGAATAAAATCCAATCTTTCAATAGCTAGTGTTAGGCAGTTATAAATAGTACTAGAAGTGTGTCATGATCGTATAAAGTCATTACACAGTTTTTAACAATACCAGAACTCGGTGTCGTATCCTTAGCGAACAGTCTACAGATGTGTAAATAAACTATATCGATTAAGTTGTAATACAATATTGTTAATGTCTCAATACTTTATCTGACTTTCACCTTGAATCGACACCATCAACATTTTATATCCATTTCTATATTTAAGATAAACAGGCGTGTAACATGAGGTTACCTAGCTCACTCATACAGGTACGGTCTCATGACCGATCAGGTTTTACATTGTACATTGTGTTTAATATGTCTTCCGGTACGGGCAGTCAGGCAAGTATTCGTAATAATAAGCGTTTATTATATGACAGTCCAGACTGTTTAAACTCCTTTCCGTCATTCGCAAAAGTACAATTGAAAGACCACCCTATTTCATTAGTAACCGTAGACATGTGCCGAGAGTGGGCGAGTGGCGCAATATAATTTGTTTCACAATTGTTGTAAAATAGATAAAGTTTAAAGTTTGATGTCGACATTTTATATAGGAAAATGTTATCTTATTTTAAAACAGTTTAAGTTAACATCACATTTCCAAATTATTTGAATGTTGAATGTTTCATACAGTAAGAAATGTCGAAATTGAATAATGGCTGACAATAAACGCGATAAATAAGTAAACAACTGTAAACTTACTACTCATTCGAATCCCTGGAAATATACTCAACAAAACTATCCAAAACAATGTGGGCACAGCTTCTACACCCCTGACCATCTTGAGTGAGTGCATAGTATTCGGTAGTGCTCCGAAAGCATGATATAAAGCATATAGATACGTCAGAACGACCACATTATTTGGTCGTACACTAACACAACTGCTGTAGACGACGACGACCAGGAAGTAAGTTGTAGGTGTACACGTAAATTCCGTCAGCAGTAACGTTAAAAATATAACATACCTTGTTTCATGTGTATTAAACTAGTAAGTTAGGCACAGTGTGGAATACAGAACAAAACTAGACGTTTTTATTGCATGACCTTACCCATGATTAAACTCCGATCTTTCAATAGCTAGTGTTAGGCAGTTATAAATAGTACTAGTATTGTGTCATGATTGTATAAAGTCATCAAGCAGTTCGTTTGTAACAATTCCAGACCTCAGTGTCGTATCCTTAGCGAACAGACTACAGACGTTTAGATGTACTATATTGATTAAGTTGTAATACAATACTGTCAATGTCCCAATACTTTATCTGACTTTTACCTTGAATCGACACCGTCAACATTTTATATCCATTTCTATATTTAAGATAAACAGGCGTGTAACATGAGGTTACCTAGCTCAATCATACAGGTACGGTTTCATGACTGATCAGGTTTTACATTGTCCATCGTATTTTATAGGTCGCCCGGTATGGGCAGTCAGGCAGGTATTCGTAATGATAAACGATTATTATATGGCAGTCAGGACCATTTAAACTACTTCCCACATTTGCACAATTACCATTGAAAGACCATCCAATTTCATTAGCAACCGTATACATGTGCGAGTGGCGCAGTAGAATTTGTTTCACAATTGTTGTAACATAGATAATGTTTTAAGTCTTATGTCGACATTATATATAGGAACCTGTTATCTTCACTTAAAACAGTGTGAGTTAACATCAAATTTCCAAATTATTTGAAGTGGGAAATTGACAGCATTGTATCCCCTCAAAAATAGTTGAATGTTTCATGCAGCGGGAAATGTCAATGTATGTGTTTGTCTCACCAAGCATTTACAAACGGTAGTATATTTTTACTTTCATACAAAACCATGTGGTATGTACATTCACTGAGGTCTTTACACGATGTGGTATCTACATGTACAGATGTCTAATGTACGCGTTTTGTTGTTCAATGAACACGTTGTGATGTCAACTGTACATGTTCTAATGTCTACTGTCGTCAAAAGTAATGATATCCACTGCACACGTTCGGATATCTACTATACACGTTCTGATGTTTACTGTCCAAATTATCATGTCAACTGTACAAGTTTTGATGTCTTTTCTACACATATCGACGTCTACTATATATCTTCCGATATCTACTATACACGTTCTGGTGTGTACTGGTTTACATGTTCTGATGTCTACTGTACACGTTCTGTTGTATACTGTTCACATTGTGATTTCTACTGTCCATGTTCTGGTGTCTACTGTACACATTCTGATATATACTATTCAGATTCCAATACCTAATATTCACATTCCTATATCTACTGTACATGTTCTGATGTATACTGTACATGTTTTGAAGTCTACTATTTGACACGTTTTTATGTCTACTGAACACGTTCTGGTGTCTACTGTTAACGTTCTAGTGTCTATTGTACATGTTCTGATGTTTACTGTTCACATTCTGGTGTTTACTGTACACGTTCTGGTGTCTACTTTTTTCCATGTTCTGGTTTCTACTGTACATGTTCCGTTGTCTACTGTACACATTTTGATATTTCTATTCATATTCCGATATCTACTTTACATGTTCTGATGTCTACAGTACATGTTCTTATCGCTACTGTACACGTTCTAGTGTCTACTATACACGTTCTGGTGTCTCCTTTTTTTAAATGTTCTGATTTCTACTGTACATGTTCTGACGTCTACTGTACACTTTCTGGTGTTTAATGTAACACGTTCTGGTGTCTACTGGTTTACGTTCTTGTGTCTATTGTACATGTTCTGATGCTACTGTACACGTTCTGGTGTTTACTGTACACGATTTGGTGTCTACTGTTTACGTTCTTGTGTCTATTGTACATGTTCTGATATCTACTGTACACGTTCTGGTGTTTAATGTACACGTTATGGTGTCTACTGGTTTACATGTTCTGATGTCTACTGTACACGTTCTGGTGTATGCTGTTCACATTCTGATTTCTACAGTCCATGTTCTGGTGTCTACTGTACACATTATGATATATACTATTCAGATTCCAATATCTACTATTCACATTCCGATATCTACTGTACATGTTCTGGTATCTTCTGTGCATATTCTGATGTCTAATATTTTACATGTTCAGATGTCTACTGTATACGTCCTGGTGTCTACTGTACACGTTATGGTGTCTAATATTTACGTTCTGGTGTCTATTGTACATATTCTGATGTCTAGTGTACACGTTATGATGTCTACTGTTTACGTTCTGGTGTCTATTGTACATGTTCTTAAGTCTACTGTACACGTTCTGATGTTTACTGTACACGTTCTGATGTCTACTGTACACGTTCTAGTGTCTACTATACACGTTCTGGTGTCTCCTTTTTTTAAATGTTCTGATTTCTACTGTACATGTTCTGACGTCTACTGTACACTTTCTGGTGTTTAATGTAACACGTTCTGGTGTCTACTGGTTTACGTTCTTGTGTCTATTGTACATGTTCTGATATCTACTGTACACGTTCTGGTGTTTACTGTACACGTTTTGGTGTCTACTGTTTACGTTCTTGTGTCTATTGTACATGTTCTGATATCTACTGTACACGTTCTGGTGTTTACTGTACACGTTTTGGTGTCTACTGTTAACGTTCTGGTGTCTAGTGTACATGTTCTGATATCTACTGTACACATTCTGGTGTTTAATGTACACGTTATGGTGTCTACTGGTTTACATATTCTGATGTCTACTGTACACGTTCTGGTGTATGCTGTTCACATTCTGATTTCTACAGTCCATGTTCTGGTGTCTACTGTACACATTCTGATATATACTATTCAGATTCCAATATCTACTATTCACATTCCGATATCTACTGTACATGTTCTGGTATCTTCTGTGCATATTCTGATGTCTAATATTTTACATGTTCAGATGTCTACTGTACACGTCCTGGTGTTTACTGTACACGTTATGGTGTCTACTATTTACGTTCTGGTGTCTATTGTACATATTCTGATGTCTAGTGTACATGGTCTGGTGTCTATTGTACACGTTTTGATGTCTACTGTACACGGTCTGGTGTCTACTGTACACGTTATGATGTCTACTGTTTACGTTCTTAAGTCTACTGTACACGTTCTGGTGTCTACTGTACACGTTCTGATGTTTACTGTACACGTTCTGATGTCTACTGCACACGTTCTGGTGTCTACTATACACGTTATGGTGTCTACTGTTTTCGTTCTGGTGTCTATTGCACATGTTCTGATGTCTACTGTACACGTTCTGGTGTCTACTGTTTACGTTCCGAAGTCTACTGTTCAGGTTATGATATCTAATGTACATGTTCCGTTGTCAACTGTACACGTTCTGATGTGTACTGTTCACGTCCTGATGTCTATTGTTCATGTTCTGATGTCTACTGTACACATTTTGATATTTCTATTCACATTCCTATATCTACTTTACACGTTCTGGTGTCTACTGTTCACGTTCTGATATTTACTATACACGTTCTGTTGTCTACTTTTTTACATGTTCTGATTTCTACTGTACACGTTCTGATATCTAGTATACACGTTCAGGTATCTACTGTACATGTTCTGGTGTCTAATGTACACGTTCTTGTGTCTTATGTTCACGTTCCGATATCTACTTTACACGTTCTTAGGGCTATTATTCACATTCTTACATGTACCCTTCCTTATATTTCGTTAAGTGTGTATTTTCAGGAACCTATTGTGAGCCTTCTGAGGTGTTATCGATACGGTATCAGATCTGATGATGTGTGAACCTAATGATCTATACCGGATTTGTCTATTTTTTCCGCCTTACTTATCCATCGTTAAACGCTTTCAATACTATTATAGAGTCTACGATTTTATTTGATATATGATATAACACTATGACGTAATATTTGGGTTGTCCCGCGATCATAAATATATCAGCTGCTTCATCAAACGAAAAACACTTTGATGATGTAAATTTTATTTTCACTTGATATATAAATATATATGAATCATGGCTCTGGTGTCTACTATACACATTCTGATATATACTAGTCAGATTCCAATATGTACTATTCACATTCCGATATTTACTGTACACGTTCTTATGTCTACTGTACACGTAATGGTGTCTATTTTACATGTTCTGATCTCTACTGTACACGTTTTGATGTCTACTGTACATGTTCTGATGTCTTCTGTACACGTTCTGATGTCTACTGTATACGTTATGGTGTCTACTGTTTACGTTCTGATTTCTACTGTACACGGTATGGTGTCTACTCAATCCGTTCTGGTGTCTACTATTTTAAATGTTCTGGTTTCTACTGTACATGTTCCGTTTTCTACGGTACACATTTTGATATTTCTATTTACATTCCGATATCTACTTTACACGTTCTTGTGTCTACAGTACATGTTCTTATCGCTACTGTACATGTTCTTATCGCTACTGTACTCGTTCTGGTATCTACTGTTCACGTTCTGATATTTACTATACACGTTCTGGTGTCTACTTTTTTAAATGTTCTGATTTCTACTGTACATGTTCTGACATCTACTGTACACATTCTGGTATCTACTGTATACATTCTGGTATCTACTGTACTCGTTCTGGTATCTACTATACACGTTCTGATATCTAGTATACACGTTCTGATATCTAGTATACACGTTCTAGTGTCTACTGTTTTACATGTTCTGATGTGTAATCTACACGTTCTGGTGTCTACTGTACACGTTCTGATATCTACTGTACACGTTCTGATGTCACTGTACACGTTCTGGTGTCTAATGTACACGTTCTGGTGTGTACTGTACACGTTCTGGTGTCTAATGTACACGTTCTTGTGTCTTATGTTCACGTTCCGATATCTACTTTACACGTTCTTAGGGCTATTATTCACATTCTGACATGTACCCTTCCTTATATTTCGTCAAGTGTGTATTTTCAGGAACCTATTGTGAGCCTTCTTAGGTGTTTTCGATACGGTATCAGATCTGATGATGTGTGAACCAAATGATCTATTCCGGATTTGTCTGTTTTCCGCCTTACTTCGTTAAACTCTTTCAATACTATTATAGAGTCTACGATTTTATTTGATATATGATATAACACTATGACGTCATATTCGGGTTGTTTCGCGATCATAAATATATCAGCTGCTTCTTCAAACGAAAAACACTTTGATAATGTTAATTTTATTTTCACTTGAATTATGTATGAATTATGACTTTTTATAAAACACATATCGTTTGATTTTTTTATAAGTTTTTGCTATATGTTTGACATATCCTTTCGTTTTGAAATCATTTCTGATTACTGACATTATTGTCCTTCATCTATCAGACCCTAGATATATCTGAGACCATCACTTTTCGTTGAATAATGAGATTTGAGAAATACAAGATTCGTACACATATCTTGGAATAATATCAAACTACAATGGTGTTTTTACAAAAGCCAAAAGTAAACTGACAGAGCAAGCAAAAGAAGCTTTATATGCATTGTATATTAAGATTAAAAGTATTTCCATTCCTGTAGATCTTCAAATGAAATTATTTGATGCACTTGTGTCACCTATTTTATTATATGGATGTAAAATCCGGGGCTATGAAAATGCAAAAAGTATCGAAAACATACATTTACAATTTTGTTAGGAAATTCTTAACATTCGGAAGAACACCTAAAATTATATGGTATATGGTGAATTGGGAAGGTATCCCCTAGACATTGAAATCAGTGTTAGAATGGTTATGTTCTGGCATAAGCTTATAACAGGTGGATCGAAATTATCTAGTGTAATGTATAATATATACAGAATTCTGTATCAAGTTTTAAATGGTTAACGTATATACGAGATATTTTAAACAATACTGGATTTAATTATTTATGGACTCTCCAAATATCATGTACAATTAATAGACAATGCTTTAAATCTATCATTAAGCAGAGATTATGTGATCAATTCATTCAAAGTTGGTTTCATGATGTTTAAACCTCCTCGCGAGGGCAAGTTTACTTCTTATTCAAATATCAGTTTAATATTGAACCATATCTTTTAAAGCTTAATCGTAATGAACGAAAAGTATTATGTAAATTTAGAACATCAAATATAAAAATTCCTATAGAAACAGGAAGATGGAATAGAGTCCAACCACGACTTATACCAATGTACTAATGTATCTGTTGTTGCTCTTACATATACAAAATTATTAGTATGTCAACCAAACTTATATCAAAATAAAAGGAATGTTCTCGATATGTATAACGGTAATTTTAACAAGAGTAAGTAAATGTATACAAAGAGTAATGAAGCTACTTAATATCTAAAATAAGTTAGCTAAAAGAAGTATTGAAATGGGTTGTTTTTGCATAAATTGTATCATGTGTCATATTATGTGTGTACTATGTCCATCAATGTATACTATATAATATGTGACCTCTTGTTACGCATGTATACGTCTGGCGTGAGTGTAAAAATAAAACTTGAAACTTGAACTTTGTAAATGTGTTATAATTTATTGCTTAATATATCATTTTCGATTTATAATCACAAAATGTTTGTTTCCAAATATATATAATTCACCATTAAGTGTCTCTTTCGAAAAAGCTAAACATATTAAAAATGTTTTTCATTTCAACATGTTTTATTAAATCAATCCGATTAAAAAAGGATTTGGGAAACAGGCAAAGCCTATACAAGTTCTCTCCCTGACATGGTAAATGTCATCTCGTGGATACGATAACTAGTACATTTGCATCCAGTTCTAGAATATTTATTCATACAACGCCATTTCTGCTTTCATTTGTAAACAGTTATAGTTATTTCTATCTTAAGTGAACCTGTACCAAGGGAGACAACCTGGTTGAGGAGACCATTATAGACTTTCCGAAAATGATATATGAATACAGAATAAAATGTATGCAGGACATGAAGATGTTTTAAAGAAATATATTTCAAGCATGTTTTAGACCAAACAATCACAATGGATGACGAAGTAAAACAAATCAGTTGGTAAGATACTCGTCATAAGAACATGACATAGCAAAAGGTTCAGCAGTTCAATATGTTATCCCGCACTTAAGCTAAAAACACACACAGCAGTTAATAATGAGCTAGTAATACGGTAACAGAAATAATCGTTCCTCACTGCATTTATGATCCAGCATCCGCAGATATCCCTACGGTATCGTACATGTTAGGGACGGTCCTAGTCAGGGAATCAAGTTTTTCATAATTTTCGTCAGCTGTGGTACTCTTGGAAATTTGCCTCCCATTTTTAGTGTCTACAACTTCATAAGGACCATCTGAAATAAGAAAAGGTGAAGAGAGGGCAATATATATAGTTAACAAAAATAATTCGAAATGTTAATTCGTAGTGCGACGCTGCTAATTACATATAGTAAGGTCGCGCTTTTAATTTATTCAAAACGTTGCAAAAAGCTAAATATGGTTATCAATACGCCTACTGAACGTAATGCAGAGAAATAGCGTCTATAGGAATACAAACAATTGTATAAGACAAACTTATATCATTTTCCTAATGCTGGCTTCATTTTATCAATTGATCATAAACGTTCAGTCTGTATAATGATCGATGCTAAGCTACCCCATAAGATTTCAACGTTGATGCATTAAAAGTAAAATAAAAACAGGAACAAGACTTGAACAGACACTGAAATATCGTAGCTTGAAACTTCTTCAACAGAAAATCTTGATAAAGTGGTTTACATGTCAACAGAACTCATTATACGGAACATCTGGTAACTATCAGCTTAACTAGGTTCTAAAGTATGGGATGAAAGTGGATATTTTCGAAGGAGGGGCATTTTTGCCCTTTTTAAATACTACACTCTCTGTTGGAATTATAATTATCATATTCTTCCCAAGAGTACAGTAAAACAGTACAAACATGCCTACGTGTAACACCCTTTTAAGTTAAAAACAAACAGATGTATATTGACAAAAAGTTGTTGACGATCCGTATTTACAACAAGAATATTATATTCTCTTTTAAGATATGATTGATACACATAGATAAAAACTAAAAAAAAGACATTTCCATAATATTACAAAAATTACCTATATCTGCCTTTAACTCGTGTCGTTTGGCTTGTTGTAAGATGTCGGACATCTGAATAGGTCCCGTGTTGTCTCTGTGCTTCATCGAGAGACGCCTGGTCTGTACAATAACTAAGACGAACAGTAGTAAAATGACCACTCCACATCCAACACCTATCCCGACTGTAGCAGTTTTGTAGCTCTCTATGTTTGTAAGGCCTTAAATTAGGTTATTAAAGTCAGCATTAGTTTAATAGTGTATTTTAAGTAATAATTTAAAGTAAGTAATATATGTCTGTTTTATACACAGTTTTATCAAACATCTAGAATGTATTTGTACCTTGATACATAGTTTCCAAATTTAGCTAAATGCCGGTGTTCTTCATGAAATAAAGTGCAACGTACTTTTTTTTCAAAATTAATACAGTTGAAAAAGAAATGTGACAGAGTTAAATACAAGCTTGAAAAATCAGAGTAGAGGTATTTGCCATAACTTACTAACCGGCACAGTATCCATTGGTCTGGATACAGAAGTTGTCATTGCAGTCATGTGGACACATTTTATCACAATGCGCACCGTGGTATCTAGCTTGGCATTCTGAAACGTGAACAGAACGCTAATATTTAGATTCAATTTGTACTTAGATGTTCCTAAATTTACTATTCACACATTATATGATTAGTTTTCAATCACGATATTAACTGTCTCAACGATGAAGTTGTAATTATTGTATTGTATATGTAATTATAATTGTGTATCATTGCCTTTATGTAAGCACTGTAAGGTATTGAAAATCATCCATTTTGTGTCGTTCCAATTATATGTTGATATACAAAACAGTGCCTGCCAATGGTACATAACTAAAAGAGAGAGGAAAACAAAGAGGAGGAACCAATGCCTACATACTTAAGGCGGCGTTAAGGACCGTTCCTTATCCAGATTATCCAAATGTTTTCTTTCCTTCCAAGCGAAAAACACTAACAACTGATCGACATTATATCTTTGGGCTTCAATTGCGGTAGCGGTACATTACTTAAACATAACTTAAACGCAGCATATTAACAATTAACTTAACTACGGAGGTTGTATTTGCAATTATATACTTACCTTTGCAATGCCCGTTGGTCTGGTTACAAATACCTCCCTTACAGTTTTGCGGACAACTTTTATCACAAAAGGCATAGTAGTATCCAGTTTTGCATTCTGAAAACAATCCCCAGAAAATACCGTTCATGCTGCCAATTTACATGATATGTCGTTTAACTTATCAAGATGTACATCGTTCTTTGTTAACAGCTTTTATATCAGCTTAAGTATACAGCACCACATTATCAATGTATTCTTATAAATAAGTACCTGATTTAACCGGAATAGCAAACTTTTCAATGACATTGATGTTATGTATGTCTATAAACAGGTTAAGGGTAACGAGACATTAAGAAAGTTTTGATTCAGGCTGCTGATCTGTGTGTATGTATTACGTTTACTCACCCATAAATGCATATGTTAAACATAATGTTGTAATGAACGTACCGTTGCATACTCCGGTGATTCTATCGCATTCTTTATTACAGTTATCCGGACAAATCTAGTCGCAGACAGCCCCATATAGTCCAGGTGCACACTCTACAACGTACATACTTAATTTAAATCATACAATTGAGTAACGATGTTTGGATTGTCAGTGGCTGATTTTTCGTCATAGAGTGTCTCTCAAACATGTGCACTATATCATTTTCAGACTTAACATTTAGTAATTTGGTTAGTAACCTATAATTGTTGCCAGACAATTGTAAAAATGGGGCGGGGTGTTTTCTCAAACAAGCTATTCGTATGAGTTGTTTTGAAGTTGATAACCCTAGATAATGCTTTAAATTAAAACAGGTATTTCGTTTTGTATCGTTTTATTATATAAATCATACTTTTTTACCTTCATTATTACAGAGGCACTATTTAGTAAAGCTACTGACATCCTAAAAAAAACCAGTTTTGAATTTATTTAGAGTTGAAATAGATGGTAGCAGTGCGGGTTCCTCTAAAAGAATGGGGACACCCGCAAGTTCATCGGTGTGTTCTGTTGATGTTAAGAAGTTGCAAAACAGAAAATACTGTTCGTAGACTTTACTGTTGGAAACTATAAAATGGAACTTGCGTTGAGCTGCTAAAGTTTAGGTTTAGTGGCAGTGCAATCTACATGTTTCCTTCATCTTTACTGGGTTTGTTATGCCTTATTAAACAGTGTATTAATAATGACGAGTCGTTCCATGGTAAATTTAATATAAAGTTAAAATGGACAGATTAAAGTATGAGTAAGATGTCAATAAAGGTCACTAACCTAAGCACGACTTTTAAAACAGCTACGTTTAACGGTTACATGTAAAGGTGGTGTTAAAAATTTGATCTTAATTAAAAAGAACATTTTAAATTGTCCATGTGCAAAAACAAAACTTGTAACATATCGGACTCAAGCACAGACCCAGGTCAAGTAGTAAAGTTAAAATATCAGATAAACATGAATTAGAAGCAAAACAAGAAATGGGATTTCGCTATATGTTTTCATTTTTACATACCAGTACATTGACCATCAGTCTGGTTACATATGCTGTCTTTACAGATTCTGAGTGGACAGGCCTTGTCACATATGTCACCATAGAATCCAGGTTCGCAAACTGAACAAGAAACATATCATTGGTATTACGTTCCTGTACGATCGTCTCTAATGTACGTAATTGGCGGAAATAAAAAAGAATATTCTGTTATTCAGCGTTACTGATGTTGGAATTACTGAATAATTTATTTGTGATTTAAGAGTTTACCTGACTGCGTCAAAGAGACTCAGCAAGCTTATTAGTAAAATAACCTAGACAATAATTTCTTCTAGTCTTTCATTTCACATATAACGTAATGTTTAAATGGCACATTGGTAGTCTTATTTAGTAATTGCTTAACATTATAGCAATGTGACATCCTAGGAGAATACATTTATTAACAGATTGATAGTTGAAACATTTTAAATACCTGTACAAAATCCACTGTACTGAAAACACGTGTTTGTTCCACAATTGACCGGACACCGATGAAGACATGCATTGCCATAAAATCCTTGATCACAACCTACAAGTACCATAGAAATAGTAAATGCTTAAAAAATATATTATTGCATTTTTTATTGCTATTAGTGATGATGAGAAAGTAAAAACGAAACATTCTTCAAACAAAGAGATTGACTGCGTTATGAATTATTACAGTGTCGTTAAGTTTGAAAATTATTTCTTTAAAAAAATAGAATATTACAACAAAAATTCGAAAATAGTTCAATGAAATCTTTAACTACCTGTACAGGACCCAGTTACTTGAACACACGTGTTTCCTTTACACTCAGTTGGACACATCTGACTGCAGTCATTCCCATGGTAACCATCTTTACAACCTTAACAAAACAATTATCATGTTTGTAAAGCATTGTAAAACCAACTGAACAACAATAACCTAAATCAAATTTCTTACAGGGTGTCTTTCTCGAAACCTCCTTCAACTTGTTGTAAATAGATAATCAGTCATGACAGTAATAACTTTAACGCCTGCTGAGATACGGTTTTAAAAATATGAAATGCTTTAAAGCATACATATACAAATAATGCATAGCATGCATGTGCCATATTTGAACCCGGTATACATGTACCTTTTTATTAAATTGTTACATCACTAGTATGAAGGAGGATGTCTACCCCGGTACCTCAGCATTATCAAAATCTTCAAAGAAGTACCATATGAAAATAAACATGAATGACTTGGTTATGTGTAAACTTTGGTCAATATATTTAATATAAACGCAATGAAGTCAATTAATATATTTGTATCATGTAAACTGATGTGTCATTTTTTTTTTATCTTTCCTGATAAAATACATATCAGTGATACAGGAAAATGGAAAACAACTCTCACAAAGGATCTAATAATAACTGAAAGAGAAAGGGCACATTTTCTCATGCAATGCATAATAAAGTTATAACCAAGGTATTATATGGACACGCAAACAATGAAGTGTACATCTAAGTAATTTATCGTAAATTTATTGATAGCTTTTATAAACAATACATAGTTAATATCACACTTACTACAATATCCGGAAGTTCTGTTACATACAGGATCGGTACAACCAATAGAACAGGGAGCACAGGATGGACCAAAGAAACCATCATCGCATTCTTGTATGATAGAATCGAAATGGCAATTAGTACTTAATGCTATGAAGTTTGCAAACTCATAACAACTTCCGTAATAGCTTCATGAATTCTTTTTTCATTATTAACCATAAGAGTTATTGCTACTTTGACATAGACATTTTATCCATTAAGCAAATGAACATCCATTTCTTGAGATATTCTTTAATGCAAACAAATACACTGCATGAAAAATGCCCACGCTCTATGTTCACCCGCGGTAATATATGGGTAAAACAAACCATGTCAATTACAACAGCTTTGAACGGGTAGTTAAAATACTGCTGCAACGCTTATTATCAGGGAGTATATCATTAATTAAAATGCGTATTAAGTTCAATTTCATTCGGAATGATATTTGTTCCGATGTCAGGTCATTTAAAAGTTTTACCGACGTTATAACCACATTATTTTAGTCAGAATATATCCACAGTATTACTACTTCAGTTAAGGGCTTAACGTTATTAAAGATAACAACGAAAAACACTAAGTGACACAGCTGTCGCACAGCACAGTAGTTTTTCGTATATGCAGTAATTTCCCCTTAATTTTGTTTTAGACATAACTAGCACAGTTGAGCCTCGACACTTCCATTGGCCAGGTAGATCAGCCTGCTTGGCCAATAGTTTGACAATATGACGTCCAGGGTTCGAATCCCGGTCTGTCCCCTCTGAATTTCTATAAACAGAAGCCTATTGTTGATTATGTTTTGTCTATATCATCTACTATAGTTTTCCTAAATATCCCGCAAGGTATGGTTTCTTTTCATAAATTATTTATCGCAGCCAAAGTTTTGTCGGAAAAATCGGTTTTCAGTGTATAGTTACAGCTTTTGTCAGTGGTATGGGAATCATTAAAAAAATTAGGATGTCAATGCAGAATGCAGAACAAACACACGTGTCAAGAAAACCGCAATTAGAACCCAAAAGCAATAAACCTGAGGCGAAATATGAACAAACATTTTTTACATGGAGACTCTTCAATAAGAAGATTTCCGGAAGGGTAAGAGTCTTTTGCTTCATCGACGACACTTGCCATGAGAATCCAGTTCAAATCCAATTAAAGTCACGTCTTCATAGCGATAACCGGGACCGTGACGGCGAAACAAAAAGGCACCTTACTGAACATGATAAATAACATCGACTTCATATGTCATAAAGGAATAGTATATTCCCCAATGATATCGTGACGGTAACTATCAATCTTGCCCAAAATCTTCATCGATCCTCTGAGCCATGTTTTTACTAAAGTTCGTGGAAAGCGGCCGGTATAGAAGAGTATATTGTATCCTTTATTTTAAGTTAAGGACGGTATATATATTAGCAATTTACAGATAGCTATTTCATCAACATTTTCTCTTAGTTTATTGATTTTGAGTCCGATTAACGGTTATGTTTACCCTATGATTTTTTTTATTTTATTTTATCCATGTTCGGATGCAATTTAAAGCTGAAAAGTGTGTTTCCTTCTAGTTACTTTTATACAAACAACATAGTTAACCCCATTCCATCCGGTTCACTTAATCTTAGTAATAAGGTGCAAGCTATATACATTGTCAAGATCGCATGTAATTATTATATGTTATATCATGTGTTGTGGTGTTATTGGTTATGTTTAATATTTTATGTGTAACACGTGGGTGCTAAGCTCAGGTAAGTTCACTAGAGAACGGAAGTGCACGTGCCGGGGGTGAGGATTCGTCACACAGGTAACATACGCGAGACGTGTACATGTTGTAATGGCGATGTGCTAAACATTACCTGTGTCAGACACATTCCATGGATTCAGGCACAGAATACAGACTGTGGTGAGTAATTGATATAATACTCTTACTCTTACTTCACTAATTTGTATCTTGGAGTGTCTCTGATCCCCGTAAATGCATTTCTAGTGTATACCTTGACGTGCGGTCCACTCATGCGTAGCGATAGGGCAGGTGTAGTATAGGTGTATATGGATTGTTTACAT
>NW_018405393.1:621637-625142 GCF_002113885.1 Mizuhopecten yessoensis
AAAAAAATTGAATGCTCACACAATTACAGTTTACAAACAAACAGACAAATTACACGTGACAATGGTATCAAAAGCCGTGACTAACCTTGACTGCAACTGGTTCCATGGTAACCAGCATGACATCCTTGTGTGTGACAGAGTCCGGTCACTCCGTTGCATCCGGGCGTCTTACAATGACATTCCTCAACACAGTTCTCCCCAAATGTAACTGATGAACAAGCTATATGAGAGAAAAATACATACTTTATTAATATGAATGCCTAATTGAACATACGTATATAAAATAATATAAATGATATAGTGCGCATATAAATAATCGTGAAATTGTAAGCATATTAAATGGAGATATGCATATCAGTTCTAGCTTTATACGTGCGCAGTACAGCTCACATTCTGCTTAATAACACACGGCACAGATAGCATGTGCTAATCCTTTATGAATAGGAGAAATACGAACAAAACCAATTTTTCGAGGTAGTTATGATTCATCCCGAAGACAATAAATATAAAACCCTTAGGTTTGAAGAAACGTTTTCATCTTTATATATAAGTTCAGACAACAAGCCATAAGTTACGATAAGGAGTAAAGAT
This sequence comes from Mizuhopecten yessoensis, assembly GCF_002113885.1. Taxonomy (NCBI): domain Eukaryota; kingdom Metazoa; phylum Mollusca; class Bivalvia; order Pectinida; family Pectinidae; genus Mizuhopecten; species Mizuhopecten yessoensis. The sequence continues at coordinate 622,229 of NW_018405393.1, forward strand.
AAAAACGTCGAGTTTTTCGCCATGCAGGGCAATTAATGAGGATATATTTTAAATGTTATCTTGTGAGGAGTACGGTAGGGCAAAGGACCCAGAGGAAGCGCTTTCTTAGATGTTTTAAAAAAATTGTTTGTTTTCCCTTTCCTTATTTCAGACCGGTTTAAGCAATGATTACAGAAACACGCTTCTATTATTTTACACACCTTGATCACAATACCGTGGTCCAGTCCATCCCGCATTACAGTGTGCTAAATCACAAACTCCATTGTCAGGGTTACATCCGTGTTTACAGTGGGTACAAGTGTACTGACACTGGTCACCATATTTATATGTAAAACAACCTGGCAAGTTAATTAGTTTAAAACGTATATTTATTTAAGCCTCAAATGTTGTGAGTAAACGCACATTCGCTCAACGATTGTTATTTTAATTTTAATTTAAAAAAATAGAAAGTAAAGAACATGGAACTAATTGCAAAAGATAATTTATTTGCATTTGTGTTGAATGTAAACTAAATGAAGTTGTATTTTATTGTACAACACAAGAACCAAAAACTGCTTTATAATTTGTTTAACCTCACGTATTTTATACAAAGAAAGTTCAACCACGGAAGTTTAACCTATATGGAGTTTATGAGCCATTTCATATTTTGTATAAAAATCATCTCTGTCATTAAGGAACGTTGGAAGTTTAAAATTACCGTAAATATCGACCTCACACACGTCCATATACGCTAGTGTTGGTGCTGTCCTTGTGATGATTATCATCACTCTCCGACCGGTTCTGTTACATGAGGTGATGTTTTGAGTTAAGTTTGGGACGCCGACGTCCACATCCTCGTAACATTTGATACCAGACGGTATACCTGTATCGTTTGATATCCACAAGGCAAAGCCATCGGCACGAGCTGTCGACGATAAAGATAAAATACCATTTCAATAATGACTATTTTGCCTTCTATGATTCGTGTTCAACGAAATATCAGTGAATGGTTACGTTCACAACTGACACACAGCGTCGTTATTCAAATGAGATGGGATCTATATTTATAAAGATTCTGCAGTATGATACTTAAGTGTGGTGTACGACGCTGACAGAAAGACAGGAAAGCAACATGAAGCCATTTGACTTTAACTGTTACAGGCTTAGGAATGTATGCATGGTTTGTCTCTACCTTAGGATAGTCTTATAAAGATAAAAATAGATATAAATGAATGAGTACCATGCAAATAAACACACACTGCCATTGGAAGTGACGTTTGCATAATCCTGGTCGTCCAACCAGGAAGGATGATTTTTTAACATTACGAAATGGGAAATTAGTTACCATACCATTATTGTCAATTAGTTTATTACTTATAGAGATACAGTATTTTTAGTGTTTGTCGTTCGATCAGTTTTCTCATCGCTCGCACGTAGAGAAAATCCCGCATTGACACGAATTGTAAAACTGCAAGGTCAGTTTACTACTATAAAATTAGTAGTGGTATACGAACGACTCACCTGAACCTCTAAACACTATGTCGATTTTCTGTATTCTTGCCTTAGCAGGTAAAGTCCCTCGCCACCAGACCATATTTGCCCCAGTGGAGGCCATACAAATACTTGGAGCAAAAGGACCGTAATTTCCGTCTGTTGTGCCGGACATAGGGAAATCTGGATTCACGGGCGTTGCATCCAATTCCAACTGATTCTTTAGGTTGACTGTAAGTGTGAAATTGAATTATTATTCTTTTGATTCTATTTTAATTACACACATGACTGAATTCAATAAAACATATCATGGTATATATTATGTGATATATTTTTTACAACAACGTAGTAAATGTGCATTGAATCTATTATAATTTCGATGTCTTGCTGTTACATGTATATGAAAATATGCAAGTTGTTACACGGAAATTAGATAACAGCTCATCATAGTCTTAACGTGCCATTTATCTCAGTAGTGGCCCTCTAAACCGCTAAAAAGTAATGATATATGTGACCTTTTAGATTATCGTACTCTTTTAACATGAATCTCTTTCTAGCACCGATAAGTTCGTCTTCGCAGTGGTTATCTAGGCCTTTGCGATAACTAGGTTAGTTCTCCCTGTTTCCTACTTTCCCCGCTATGCGACGCTAGACATAGTTGACATGTTCTACTTCCGGGGTCTATGGTTCCGGTTGACAACGAGTGAGAAAACGTAACGATGCCTCCAAAGACCAGGACATTTTGATGTATGTGTAGCAACTATAGGGGAAAAGAACTTGATTCAAAACGAATATCACTGCACAGGTTTCTAGCAAACGAAAGAGTAAAAAAAGTTTAGTTGCAACAATGCAACCTACAAATGTAGTGATGACAACGTTTAAATACACAAAGAATAGTTTATTTTGCTCAGACCATTTTGTCGACAGAGACGGACCCTCTCCCATCAACCCTGTTCCATCATTGTTTGGAAGTAAATAATTCAGAACTTCGGTAAGATTTTTCTTGAATATTAAGAATACCAATATAATATACCTGTGATAATCAATATTGACAGGTCATTATATCAATACGTAGATCTATATATCTTGTACCCCACTGTGTACAGGTACACAATTTAGCACTAGCTGACAGGATGTGATCACATGTGGTTAACATTCATGACAAGTGTCACCTATAATAACTAATTACTTACATCATCGCTACATAGGGGGGGGGGGCGGAGGCAAAAACTATCACCTTAAAAAGGTTTATAAATAAAATGTAATGTAATAATAAATATTAACATATGCCAATATAGGATGTATGAAAATTGCAGGTCATATATATCAAACTATAGGCCCATTTGGCCTAGTGGAGATGATATAGATAGTAACATGCCTAAAATGTTTGAAGAAAAAATTCCCACAGCAAGAGTGGTTATTGACGCTACAGAGATACAGACAG
>NW_018405394.1:0-177 GCF_002113885.1 Mizuhopecten yessoensis
TGAAGGGAGAAGAGTTGAGGGAGGGTGAGATGGTAAGAGACGAGAGGAGACTACGAGGGTGAAGGGAGAAGAGGTGAGGTAGGGTGAGAGTGTAACAGACGAGATGAGACTACGTGGGTATAGGGAGAGGTGAGGATAGGTAAGAATGTAAGAGACGAGAGGAGGCTATACGTGATT
>NW_018405394.1:2014-4859 GCF_002113885.1 Mizuhopecten yessoensis
GAGGAAAGGTGAGAGGGTAAGAGACGGGAGGAGACTAAGTGGGTGTAGGAAATATTGGGGACGAAAGGTGAGAGGGTAAGAGACAGGCGGAGACTACGTGGGTGAAGGGCGAAGAGGTGAGGTAGGGTGAGAGTGTAAGAGAAGGGGGGAGGCTACGTGGGTTTAGGGAGATGAGGAGGTTAGGTAAGGTGAGAGGGGAAGAGACAGGAAGAGACTACTTGGATGAAGGGAGAAGAGGTGAAATAGGGTGGGAGGGTAAGAGACAGGAGATGACTACGTGGGTGTAGGGAGAATATGTGAGGTAAGGTGAGAGTGTAATACACAGGCGGAGACTACGGGGGAGTAGTGGAAGAGGTGAGGTAAGGTCAGAGGGGAAGAGACGGGAGGACATATAGTAGGTGTAGGGAGAATAGGTTAGGTAAGGGAGGAGGGTAATACACAGGCGGAGACTACGGGGGAGTAGGGGAAGAGGTGAGATAAGGTCAGAGGGTAAGAGACGGGAGGACATATAGTAGGTGTAGGGAGAATAGGTTAGGTAAGGTAGGAGGGTTAGAGACGGGAGGAGACTACGTGGGTGTAGGAAGAAGAGGTGAGTTAAGGTGAGAGGGTAATAGACAGGCGGAGATTACGTGGGAGTAGGGAGAAGAGGTGAGTTAAGTTGAAAGGGTAAGAGACAGGCGGAGACTTCGCAGGTGAAAGAAGGAGATGTGAGGTAATGTAAGAGGGTAAGAGACGGGGGGAGACTACGTGCGTGTATGGAGAAGAGGTGAGGATAGCTAAGAATGTAAAAGACGGGAGGAGGCTATACGTGGGTGAAGGCAGAAGAGGTGAGGTAAGGTTAGAGGGTAAGAGACAGGAAGAGACTACGTGATTGTAGGGAGAAGGGGTGAGGTAATGTGAGAGGGTAAGAGAAGAGGGGAGACTACGTGGGTGAAGGGAGGAGAGGTGAGGTAATGTGAGAGGGTAAGAGACGGAAAGAGACTACGTCGGTGTAGGGAATATTGGGGAGGAAATGTGAGAGGGTTAGAGACAGGCGGAGACTACATGGGTGAAGGGAGAAGAGGTGAGTTAGGGTGAGAGTGTAAGAGACGGGAGGAGGCTACGTGGGTGTAGGGAGAAGAGGTGAGGTAAGGTGAGAGGATAAGATACAGGAGGAGACTACGTGGATGAAGGGAGAAGAGGTAGGAGGGAATACTGGAGAGGGAAGGTGAGAGGGTAAGAGACAGGTGGAGACTACGTGGGTGTAAGAGACAGGAGGAGACTACGTGGATAAAGGGAGAAGAGGTAGGGTAGGGTGAGAGGGTTAGAGACAGGAGTAGGGAATACTGGAGAGGGAAGGTGAGAGGGTAAGAGACAGGTGGAGACTACGTGGGTGAAGGGAGAAGAGGTGAGGTAGGGGGAGAGTGTAAGAGACGGGAGGAGGCTACGTGGGTGTAGGGAGAAGAGGTGAGGTAAGGTGAGAGGATAAGATACAGGAGGAGACTACGTGGATGAAGGGAGAAGAGGTAGGGTAGGGTGAGAGGAAAAGAGACAGGAGTAGGGAATACTGGAGAGAAAAAGTGAGGAGTAAGAGACAGACGGAGACAACGTTGGTGAAGGGAGAATAGGTGAGGTAGGGGGAGAGGGTAAGAGGCGGGAGGAGACTTAGTGGGTGAAGGGAGAAGAGGTGAGGTAGGGTGAGAGGATAAGAGACGGGAAGACACTAAGTAGGTGTAGGGAGAATAGGTGAGATAAGGTGAGAGGGTAATAGACAGGCGGAGACTACGTGGGAGTAGGGAGAAGAGGTGAGATAAGTTCAGAGGGTAAGAGACGGGAGGACACAAAGTAGGTGTAGGGAGAATACGTGCGGTAAGGTGAGAGGTTAGAGACGGGAGGAGACTACGTGGGTGAAAGGGAAAAGAGGTGAGGTAAGATGAGAGGGTAATAGACAGGCGGAGATTACATGGGTAAAGGGGGAAGAGGTGGGTTAAGGTGAGAGAATGAGAGACGAGAGGAAACTATGTGATTGTCGGGAGAAGAGGTGAGACAAGTTGTAAGGGTAAGAGACAGGCGAAGACTTCGCGGGGGAAAGAAGGAGATGTGAGGTAATTTGAGAGGTAAGAGACAGGGGGAGACTACGTGCTTGTAGGGAGAAGAGGTGAGGATAGGTAAGAATGTAAGAGACGAGAGGAGGCTATACGTGATTGTAGGGAGAAGAGGTGAGACAAGTTGAAAGGGTAAGAGACAGGCGAAGACTTCGCGGGTGAAAGAAGGAGATGTGAGGTAATTTGAGAGGTAAGAGACAGGGGGAGACTACGTGCTTGTAGGGAGAAGAGGTGAGGATAGGTAAGAATGTAAGAGACGGGAAGAGGCTATACGTGGGTGAAGGGAGGAGAGGTGAGGTAATTTGAGAGGGTAATAGACGGTTAGAGACTACGTGAGGGAAGGGAGAAGATATGAGGTAGGGTGAGAGTGTAAGAGACGGTAGGAGACTACGTTGGTGAAGGGAGAAGAGGTGAGGATATGTGAGAGTGTAAGAGACGGTAGGAGACTACGTGGGTGAAGGTAAAGAGGTGAGGATAGGTGAGAGGGAAAGAGACGGCAGGAGACTATGTGGGTGTAGGGGGGAGAGGTGAGGATAGGTGCGAGGGTAAAAGACGGGGGAGACCTCGTGATTGTAGGAAGAAGAGGTGAGGATAGGTGAAAGGGTAAGAGACAGGAGGAGACTACGTGGGTGTAGGGAATATAGATGAGGAAAGGTGAGAGGGTAAGAGACAGGCGGTGACTACGTGGGTGAAGGTAGAAGAGGTGAGGATAGGGACGAGGGTAAGAGACGGGGGAGACTACGTGGATGAAGGGAGAAGAG
>NW_018405394.1:6182-6340 GCF_002113885.1 Mizuhopecten yessoensis
ATGGGTGTAGGGAGAAGAGGTGAGTTAAGGTGAGAGAGTAAGAGACAGGAGGAGACTACGTGGGTGTAGGGAGAAGAGGTGAGTTAAGTTGAGAGAGTAAGAGACAGGAGGATACTACGTGGGTGTAGGGAGAAGAGGTGAGGAAAGGTGCGGGGGTA
>NW_018405394.1:6764-9581 GCF_002113885.1 Mizuhopecten yessoensis
GTATAGGTGAGAGGTAAGAGACAGGGGGAGACTACGTGGGTAAAGGGGGAAGAGGTGAGTATAGGTGAGAGGATAAGAGACGGGAGGATACTACGTGGGTGTAGGGAGAAGAGGTGAGGTAGGGTGAGAGGGTAAGAGATGGGGGGAGACTACGTGGGTGAAGGGAGAAGAGGTGAGTTATGGTGAGAGGGTAAGAGACGGAAAGAGACTAATTGGGTGTAGGGAATATTGGGGAGGAAAGGTGAGAGGGTTAGAGACAGGCGGAGACTACTTGGGTGAAGGGAGAAGAGGTGATTTGGGTGAGAGTGTAAGAGACTGGAGGAGGCTACGTGGGTGTAGGGAGAAGAGGTAANAAAGAGACAGGAGTAGGGAATACTGGAGAGGAAATGTGAGAGGGTAAGAGACAGGCGGAGACTACGTTGAGGTAGGGAGGAGAGGTGAGGTAGGGTGAGAGGGTAAGAGACAGGAGTAGGGAATACTGGAGAGGAAAGGTGAGAGGGTAAAAGACAGGCGGAGATTACGTGGGTAAAGGGGGAAGAGGTGGGTTAAGGTGAGAGAATGAAAGACGAGAGGAAACTATGTGATTGTAGGGAGAAGAGGTGAGACAAGTTGAAAGGGTAAGAGACAGGCGGAGACTTCGCGGGTGAAAGAAGGAGATGTGAGGTAATGTGAGAGGGTAAGAGACGGGGGGAGACTACGTGCGTGTATGGAGAAGAGGTGAGGATAGCTAAGAATGTAATAGACAGGAAGAGACTACGTGATTGTAGGGAGAAGAGGTGAGGTAATGTGAGAGGGTAAGAGAAGAGGGGAGACTACGTGGGTGATGGGAGGAGAGGTGAGGTAATGTGAGAGGGTAATAGATGGTTAGAGACTACGTGAGTGAAGGGAGAAGATATGAGGTAGGGTGAGAGGGAAAGAAACGGTAGGAGACTGCGTGGCTGAAGGGAGAAAAGGTGAGGTAAGGTGAGAGTGTAAGAGACGGTAGGAGACTACGTTGGTGAAGGGAGAAGAAGTGAGGATAGGTGAGAGGGAAAGAGACGGTAGGAGACTATGTGGGTGTAGGGGGGAGAGGTGAGGATAGGTGCGAGGGTAAGAGACGCGGGGAGACCTCGTGATTGTAGGAAGAAGAGGTGAGGATAGGTGAAAGGGTAAGAGACAGGAGGAGACTACGTGGGTGTATGGAATATTGGGGAGGAAAGGGGAGAGGGTAAGAGACAGGCGGAGATTACATGGGTAAAGGGGGAAGAGGCGGGTTAAGGTGAGAGAATGAGAGACGAGAGGAAACTATGGGATTGTAGGGAGAAGAGGTGAGACAAGTTGAAAGGGTAAGAGACAGGCGGAGACTTCGCGGGTGAAAGAAGGAGATGTGAGGTAATGTGAGAGGTAAGAGACAGGGGGAGACTACGTGGCTAAAGGGGGAAGAGGTGAGTATAGGTGAGAGGGTAAGAGACGGGAGGATACTACGTGGGTGTAGGGAGAAGAGGTGAGGAAAGGTGAGAGGATAAGAGACGGGAGGATACTACGTGGGTGTAGGGAGAAGTGGTGAGGAAAGGTGCGGGGATAAGAGACAGGAGGAGACTACGTGGGTGTAGGGAGAAGAGGTGAGGAAAGGTGCGGGGATAAGAGACAGGAGGAGACTACGTGGCTAAAGGGGGAAGAGGTGAGTATAGGTGAGAGGGTAAGAGACAGGAGGAGATTACGTGGGTGTAGGGAGAAGAGGTGAGGAAAGGTGCGGGGATAAGAGACAGGAGGAGACTACGTGGGTAAAGGGAGGAGAAGTGTATATAGGTGAGAGGTAAGAGACAGGGGGAGACTACGTGGGTGTACGGAGAAGAGGTGAGGAAAGGTGAGAGTGTAAGAGACGGGAGGATAATACGTGGGTGTAGGGAGAAGAGGTGAGGTAGGGTGAGAGGGTAAGAGATGGGGGGAGGGGGGAGACTACGTGGGTGAAGGAAGAAGAGGTGAGTTATGGTGAGAGGGTAAGAGACGGAAAGAGACTAATTGGGTGTAGGGAATATTGGGGAGGAAAGGTGAGAGGGTTAGAGACAGGCGGAGACTACCTGGGTGAAGGGAGAAGAGGTGAGTAAGGGTGAGAGTGTAAGAGACGGGAGGAGGCTACGTGGGTGTAGGGAGAAGAGGTAGGGTATGGTGAGAGGGAAAGAGACAGGAGTAGGGAATACTGGAGAGGAAATGTGAGAGGGTAAGAGACAGGCGGAGACTACGTTGGGGTAGGGAGGAGAGGTGAGGTAGGGTGAGAGGGTAAGAGACAGGAGTAGGGAATACTGGAGAGGAAAGGTGAGTAGTAAGAGATAGGCGGAGACTACGTGGGTAAAGGGGGAATAGGTGCGGTACTGTGAGAGGGTAAGAGACGGGAGGAGACTACGTGGGTGAAGGGAAGCAGAGGTGTGGTAAGATGAGAGAGTAATAGACAGGCGGAGACTACGTGGGTGTAGGGAGAAGAGGTGAGTTAAGGTGAGAGGGTAAGAGACAGGCGGAGATTACGTGGGTAAAGCGGGAAGAGGTGGGTTAAGGTGAGAGAATGAAAGACGAGAGGAAACTATGTGATTGTAGGGAGAAGAGGTGAGACAAGTTGAAAGGGTAAGAGACAGGCGGAGACTTCGCGGGTGAAAGAAGGAGATGTGAGGTAATGTGAGAGGGTAAGAGACGGGGGGAGACTACGTGCGTGTATGGAGAAGAGGTGAGGATAGCTAAGAATGTAAGAGACGGGAAGAGGCTATACGTGGGTGAAGGGAGAAGAGGTAAGGTAAGGTAAGAGGGTAATAGACAGGAAGAGACTACGTGATTGTAGGGAGAAGA
>NW_018405394.1:10040-10188 GCF_002113885.1 Mizuhopecten yessoensis
TAGGCTACGTGGGTAAAAGGAGAAGAAGTGAGTATAGGTGAGAGGGTAATAGACAGGAGGAGACTACATGGGTAAAGGGAGGAGAAGTGAGTATAGGTGAGAGGGTAAGAGACAGGAGGAGACTACGTGGGTGTAGGGAGAAGAGGTG
>NW_018405395.1:0-177 GCF_002113885.1 Mizuhopecten yessoensis
TACCTGTCCCATGATCTTGAGAGGCTATTAGAATCCTACCTGTCCTATGATCTTGAGAGGCTATTAGACATCATACCTGTCCCATGATCTAGAGAGGTTATTAGACATCCTACCTGTCCAATGATCTAGAGGGGCTATTAGAATCCTACCTGTCCCATGATCTTGAGAGGCTATTAG
>NW_018405395.1:4543-4833 GCF_002113885.1 Mizuhopecten yessoensis
CATCCTATCTTTCCCATGATCTAGAGAGGCTATTCGAATCCTACTATGATCTAGAGAGGTTATTAGACATCCTACTTGTCCAATGATCTAGAGAGGCTATTCGAATCCTACCTGTTCCATGATCTAGAGAGGCTATTAGACATCCTACCTGTCCAGTGATCTAGAGAGGTTAATAGACATCCTACCTGTCCCATGATCTAGATAGGCTATTAGAATCCTACCTGTCCCATGATCTTGAGAGGCTGTTAGAATCCTACCTGTCCCATGATCTTGAGAGGCTATTAGAATCC
>NW_018405396.1:0-177 GCF_002113885.1 Mizuhopecten yessoensis
TGTTGTACAACACCTCTATAATATGTTATATGACACCTCTATAATCTGTTGTAGGACACCTCTATAATATGTTGTATGACACCTCAATAATCTGTTGTATGACACCTCTATAATCTGTTGAATGACACCTCTATATGTTGTATGACACCTCTATAATCTGTTGTATGACACCTCTAT
>NW_018405396.1:1570-1852 GCF_002113885.1 Mizuhopecten yessoensis
CTATGTCACCTCTATAATCTGTTGTATGATAACTCTATAATCTGTTGTATGATAACTCTATANTATGTCACCTCTATAATCTGTTGTATGACACCTCTACAATCTGTTGTATGACACCTCTATAATATGTTATACGACACTTCTACAATCTGTTGTATGATAACTCTATAATCTGTTGTATGTCACCTCTATAATCTGTTTATGTCACCTCTATAATCTGTTATATGACACCTCTACAATCTGTTGTATGACACCTCTACAATCTGTTGTATGACAACTCTA
>NW_018405397.1:0-177 GCF_002113885.1 Mizuhopecten yessoensis
TGTATGACAGTAGAATGCCTAGAGTACAGGAACTGTATGACCGTAAAATGCCTAGAGTACAGGGGCTGTATGACCTTATAATGCTTAGAGTACATGAACTGTATGACCGTAGAATGCCTAGAGTACAGGGGCTGTATGACAGTAGAATGCCTAGAGTACAGGAACTGTATGACCGTA
>NW_018405397.1:1729-1903 GCF_002113885.1 Mizuhopecten yessoensis
TTAGACTACAGGAGCTGTATGACTATATATCTACTATACTACAGGGGTTGTATGACTATATATCTACATTTGTGTACTAGACTACATGAGCTGTATGACCGTAAATCTACTAGGCTACATGAGCTGTATGACTATAGATCGACTAGACTACATTAGCTGTATGACTATAGATCT
>NW_018405398.1:0-177 GCF_002113885.1 Mizuhopecten yessoensis
AAGCTTGTATCAGTATACACAAGTATGTCTGTGTTAGACTAAGTACGCTTGTACCAGTATACACAAGTATGTCTGTGTTAGACTAACTAAGCTTGTATCTGTATACATAAGTATGTCTGTGTTAGACTAAGTAAGCTTGTACCAGTATACACAAGTATGTCTGTGTTAGGCTTACAA
>NW_018405398.1:4768-5473 GCF_002113885.1 Mizuhopecten yessoensis
TTGTTAGACTTATGAAGCTTATACATAAGTACTATGCTACCTCTAACAGGACCTATTCCCAAAATAAACATTACAATATACGGTCACTGTTCAAATAAATCTAACAGTTTTCCTTCACCCTAAATCATTAACTCATTTCTAACTGCCATTCCTATGTTTTTAAATCCAATTTCGGCCTCATTAATCATCCCTGTGAATTGATTCAGCTATCTCTGTGGTGTTCTGGTGGGATTAGCAATCAATAACCTCAAACATGATAGTAACACACCAACCTTTATATAGACAACACTACATCATACAGTAACACACCCTCCTTTATATAGACAACAATACATCCTACAGTAACACACCCACCTTTATATAGACAAAACTACATCATACAGTAGCACACCCTCCTTTATATAGACAACACTACATCATACAGTAACACACCCTCCTTTATATAGACAAAACTACATCATACAGTAGCACACCCTCCTTTATATAGACAACACTTCATCATACAGTAACACACCCTCCTTTATATAGATAACACTACATCATACAGTAACACACCAACCTTTATATAGACAACACTACGTCATACGGTAACACACCAACCTTTTATAGGCAACACTACATCATACAGTAACACACCCTCCTTTATATAGACAACAGAAAATCATACAGTAGCACACCCTCCTTTATATAGACAACACTACATCA
>NW_018405399.1:0-177 GCF_002113885.1 Mizuhopecten yessoensis
ATGGGGATTGGTATGTCACGGTGTGATATATAATGGCATAGTGCCGAAAGTTTTAAATGGGGATTGGTATGTCACGGTGTGATTCATAATGGCATCATGCCTAAAGTTTTAAATGGGGATTGGTATGTCACAGTGTGATATATAATGGCATAGTGCCTAAAGTTATGTTGCAATACA
>NW_018405399.1:4318-5182 GCF_002113885.1 Mizuhopecten yessoensis
CACTGATGTTAAGCTTCATGTGGCCCTGCCAAAATTATTCACTACTTACTTGTAGCATGCTACACAGTAATACAGGGCATGGTAAATTGTACATACTAGTAGGGTCATTACATACAAATCAAGTCCTATGTTGTCAGTGTGTTGTGTAACTGTTCTGTTATCATATCGCCTTCTCTTTGTGGTACAGTGATGATCATACCAAACGTGATTCTCCATGTCCATGAGTGATACTGTGTGATGTTAGTCACAATCAACACAATACCACAGCGTGTCATGTGACCTTAACCTTGGTGAACTGACATTTATATTGGAGGACAGGTTTTTATTTTATCCTGCTGTTTGTTGTTATATATTACTGTGATAACAATGAGGATTCCATTGCGTGCAAGATTTTTATAACTTATTTTGAAGTTTACTAAATACACAAGTTATTTAAAGTAATAACCCTGACATAATAGAGTTTAAGTTCTGTCAAAAATACCTGTAACTTGATTTCAGCTGTATACTGTATAATATACCTGTAGCATTTTAAAATATAAAAACAAATAAACAGCTTGCCTGCTTGCTGCGTATCTTAAAACAACAGGGAAACCAACTATCAGTTGTATTGGGCCCTAACTTTTCTAGTAAAATTCATGCATATTTTGTTTACATATAAAATAAAATCAACAGACCAATTAATTAATCAAGTTCAAGATTTCATGCATAAAATATTTACTTGTTTCTTAGCGCAGCGCTCTTTTGAAATGGGGATTGGTATGTCACGGTGTGATTCATAATGGCATCGTGCCTAAAGTTTTAAATGGGGATTGGTATGTCACAGTGTGATATATAATGGCATAGTGCCTAAAGTTTTAAATGGGG
>NW_018405400.1:0-177 GCF_002113885.1 Mizuhopecten yessoensis
GGTTACATCTCACCCTTACACTGTTATAGGTTACATCTCTCCCTTAACACTTCTATAGGTTACATCTCACCCTTACACTGCTATAGGTTATATATCACCCTTACACTGCTATAGGTTACATATCTCCCTTTGCACTTCTATAGGTTACATCTCTCCCTTACACTGCTATAGGTTACA
>NW_018405400.1:4203-4594 GCF_002113885.1 Mizuhopecten yessoensis
TTGCTATAGGTTATATATCACCCTTACACTGCTATAGGTTACATATCTCCCTTACACTGCTATAGGTTACATCTTTCCCTTTACACTGCTATAGGTTACATCTCACCCTTACACTGCTATAGGTTACATANTTACACTGCTATAGGTTACATCTCTCTCTTACACTGCTATAGGTTACATATCTCCCTTTACACTGCTATAGGTTACATCTCTCCCTAACACTGCTATAGGTTACATATCTCCCTTTACACTGCTATAGGTTACATCTCTCCCTAACACTGCTATAGGTTACATCTCACCCTTACACTGATATAGGTTTCATCTCTCCCTTACATTTGTACACTGCTATAGGTTACATCTCTCCCTTTACACTTCTATAGGTTACATCTCA
>NW_018405400.1:8285-8520 GCF_002113885.1 Mizuhopecten yessoensis
TACAATTCTATAGGTTACATATCTCCCTTACACTGCTATAGGTTACATCTCACCCTTACACTGTTATAGGTTACATCTCTCCCTTTACACTTCTATAGGTTACATCTCACCCTTACACTGCTATAGGTTACATATCACACGGACGACGGACGGACGGACGACTCTCCCTTTACAATTCTATAGGTTACATATCTCCCTTACACTTCTATAGGTTACATCTCACCCTTACACTGCT
>NW_018405401.1:0-177 GCF_002113885.1 Mizuhopecten yessoensis
AAATTATGAAAGCTTAAATGCTTGATGCAAATAAAATATCAAACATATAATTGTAGTTTATATTTCCTTCAACATTTGTGAATAATTCATGAGTACCGGGTAGTGTAGTCCTCTTGTCATAACTTAAAAATAGCATTAAATCACCCCCTTTGACATTGGGGTACAAGTATGTACAGG
>NW_018405401.1:3478-3827 GCF_002113885.1 Mizuhopecten yessoensis
CTAATACATGTAGCAGTGCAGCAGAGGTGTATATCAATACAGGAAAATTAATTTACTCGAGACATATTGTTTTACAGATATGCCGATATTTGGTATTTTTTAAACCTAATTGACATGTGTTTCTTCCTGTTATGACATAATAACAGATATATTTATCATACGACCAGTACAACATCATAAACCAGACTCTAGGATTTTGACCCGATTTAAAATCTCATCCCCTGTAGCTTAGTTGACCTGTATCAACTAACACGATCCCCAGGTACTACCTGTATTGACTGACAAGGTCCCCCTGTACTTTACTTGTATTTAATAAAAAGGTCCCCCTGTACTTTACCTGTATTTAATA
>NW_018405401.1:3849-9881 GCF_002113885.1 Mizuhopecten yessoensis
ATTTACCTTGTACTTGGTGCATGTGTTTAAATGTACTTTGTACTGGGTGTAGGTGTATAACTTTACCTTGTACTGGGTGTAGGTGTATACATTTACCTTGTACTGGGTGTAGGTGTATAACATTTACCTTGTACTGGTGTAGGTGTATAACATTTACCTTGTACTGGGTGTAGGTGTATACATTTACCTTGTACTGGGTGTAGGTGTATAAGTTTACCTTGTACTGGTGTAGGTGTATAAGTTTACCTTGTACTGGGTGTAGGTGAATAACATTACCTTGTACTGGTGTAGGTGTATAAGTTTACCTTGTACTGGTGTAGGTGTATAAGTATACCTTGTACTGGGTTTAGGTGTATAAGTTTACCTTGTACTGGGTGTATGATATAAGTATACCTTGAACTGGGTGTATGATATACGTATACCATATACTAGGTGTAGGATATATGTATACCATGTACTGGGTGTAGGATATATGTATACCATATACTGGGTGTGGGATATATGTATACCATATACTGGGTGTGGGATATACGTATACCATATACTGGGTGTAGGATATACCTATACCATATACTGGGTGTAGGATATACGTATACCATAGGTGTATAACTTTACCTTGTACTGGGTGTAGGATATACGTATACCATATACTGGGTGTGGGATATACGTATACCATATACTGGGTGTGGGATATACGTATACCATATACTGGGTGTGGGATATACGTATACCATATACTGGGTGTGGGATATACGTATACCATATACTGGGTGTGGGATATACGTATACCATATACTGGGTGTGGGATATACGTATACCATATACTGGGTGTGGGATATACGTATACCATATACTGGGTGTGGGATATACGTATACCATATACTGGGTGTGGGATATACGTATACCATATACTGGGTGTGGGATATACGTATACCATATACTGGGTGTGGGATATACGTATACCATATACTGGGTGTGGGATATACGTATACCATATACTGGGTGTGGGATATACGTATACCATATACTGGGTGTGGGATATACGTATACCATATACTGGGTGTAGGATATACCTATACCATATACTGGGTGTAGGATATACGTATACCATATACTGGGTGTAGGACATACATATACCATATACTGGGTGTAGGATATACGTATACCATATACTGGGTGTAGGATATACCTATACCATATACTGGGTGTAGGATATACGTATACCATATACTGGGTGTAGGATATACGTATACCATAGGTGTATAACTTTACCTTGTACTGGGTGTAGGTGTATAAGTATACCTTGTACTGGGTGTATGATATAAGTACACCTTGTTTTTATATAAAATGTAATTGTTTTTTTTTTTCTGTGTCTCGATAAAGGTAGGGACTGCTCCGAAAATTTGACATCATATTGTCTACACTGTAAGAATTACTTCCTTCCCCAATATTATATTTGGTACAGATATATAGCTATACCTTTTTCTGGGTGTAGGTGTATGAAATAAATATACCATATACTGGGTGTAGATGTACTGTGAAAGTATATCCTGTACTTGGTATAGATATATAATGTATACCATATATTGGGTGTAGGTGTACTGTGAAAGTATATTCTGTACTTGGTATAGATATATAATGTATACCATATATTGGGTGTAGGTGTACTGTGAAAGTATATCCTGTACTTGGTATAGATATATAATGTATACCATATATTGGGTGTAGGTGTACTGTGAAAGTATATCCTGTACTTGGTATAGATATATAATGTATACCATATATTGGGTGTAGGTGTACTGTGAAAGTATATCCTGTACTTGGTATAGATATATAATGTATACCATATATTGGGTGTAGGTGTACTGTGAAAGTATATCCTGTACTTGGTATATATATGTAATGTTTGTATACAGTGTACTTAATGGAACAGTTGTCATGTTTGTATACCGTGTACTTAATGGAACAGTTGTAATGTTTGTATACCTTGTACTTAATGGAACAGTTGTGATGTTTGTATACCTTGTACATAATGGAACAGTTGTAATGTGTGTATACCTTGTACTTAATGGAACAGTTGTAATGTTTGTATACCTTGTACTTAATGGAACATTTGTAATGTTTGTATACCTTGTACTTAATGGAACAGTTGTAATGTTTGTATACCTTGTACTTAATGGAACATTTGTAATGTTTGTATACCTTGTACTTAATGGAACAGTTGTAATGTTTGTATACCTTGTACTTAATGGAACATTTGTAATGTTTGTATACCTTGTACTTAATGGAACAGTTGTCATGTTTGTATACCTTGTACTTAATGGAACATTTGTAATGTTTGTATACCTTGTACTTAATGGAACAGTTGTCATGTTCGTATACCTTGTACTTAATTGAACAGTTGTCATGTTTGTATACCTTGTACTTAATGGAACAGTTGTAATGCATTGTACTTAATGGAACAGTTGCAATGTTTGTATACCTTGTACTTAATGGAACAGTTGTCATGTTTGTATACCGTGTACTTAATGGAACAGTTGTAATGTTTGTATACCTTGTACTTAATGGAACAGTTGTAATGTTTGTATACCTTGTACTGAATGGAACAGTTGGTAGGAAGGTTTTCTTTGACTCCTCCTTTCTGCCAGGTCTCAACCATCATGTCACTTTGCAGATCAATGGCCACCAAGTTATCATACAGATCTGCAAGTAAATTGTACATAATCAGATTTTTAGTCATCAAATAATGATCATAAAAATGATTGATATATACTAACAAACGATGAACTACTTGTAGTAAAACTATGATAACTTCTCATATTGACAGGAATGAATTAAATTCATTAAATTGATCATTTTTTTTTTTTAAGAAATATTGATCAATTAATTTGAATGAAATTGAATGATTTGTAAAATCAATAAAATTGTGATCATTTACAATAATTGACCTTATTTCACATTTAAGGAACATCAGACTAGCCTTGTGTCATCAACACACATCCTGGTTCCTGAAGCAGACTGCCAGCACCAGGCAGAGACATGTACAGGGTACAGTCACCATGACGTTTAATTAGGTCAAGTGTCCTAACCACTGTGCGTGGTTGATTTCATCTCTATCAAACTTTATATACTGCATTCCACAGTTCAGAGACAACCTCAGTGTATGTAAACCATAGCGCTGGATTGCTGATGTGTACATGTGCTGTTACTCTGAACCGCCAGACTTACCAGCCATGAATTTCCCAAACTTGGCATAGCTAACAAAATTATGTCCAGCCTTCGATACCAGTGTTGTCTTGTGATACCATGGCAACTGTTTGACATGTGACTGCTTATCACCTAGAATCTGGTTCATTACAGGGCTCTTTGCGGCAAAACTGGCGGGGAAGTTTTTGTCGTAGATCTTGGGATAGGTATACAGAAACTGTTCACCTGTAACGGAACATAAACACGGTCATTGTTGATGCATCTATGTACAGTGTATTTATAAAGAACAAAACACCATACAGTCGGTTCTTTTTGTAGGGATGATATTTCTGCTAACTGGTGGAGCATACAGGTATATATGAAAATTAGATACTGTATCATCTCTGATTCATGTACAGGTAAATATAATTTTATCCTTTTGAGTAAAAATTACAAAAGAAAAAGAACTGAAATAACCAACTATAAAGTATAGATATGCAATAACAGTAATACATGTCTTCACCTTGCTACCTAGATAGGACTGTGTTAATTACAAAGACTTTCACATTGACATAGAACCTGTTAATTATGAAGACATTTACATTGACATAGAACCTGTTAACTACAAAGACTTTCACATTGACATAGAACCTGTTAATTACAAAGACATTCACATTGACATAGAACCTGTTAATTACGAAGACATTCACATTGACATAGAACCTGTTAATTACAAAGACATTCACATTGACATAGAACCTGTTAATTACGAAGACATTCACATTGACATAGAACCTGTTAATTACAAAGACATTCACATTGACATAGAACCTGTTAATTACGAAGACATTCACATTGACATAGAACCTGTTAATTACAAAGACATTCACATTGACATAGAACCTGTTAATTACGAAGACATTCACATTGACATAGAACCTGTTAATTACAAAGACATTCACATTGACATAGAACCTGTTAATTACGAAGACATTCACATTGACATAGAACCTGTTAATTACAAAGACATTCACATTGACATAGAACCTGTTAATTACGAAGACTTTCACATTGACACAGAACCTGTTAATTACAAAGACATTCACATTGACATAGAACCTGTTAATAACAAAGACATTCACATTGACATAGAATCTGTTAATTACAAAGACATTCACATTGACATAGAACCTGTTAATTACAAAGACATTCACATTGACTCATCATGCAGTTGTATCTGTATTTGTCTTGTTACACATAAGCTACTGACTGGTTTCAGGTATAAATCTCCACCAATTACTTCACCGTTCCTTGTCCTTTAAGATTACAGAGGAGACACATCCAACTAAATAACTATTCATTTTTACCATTACGCTGCCTCCTTATTCCTTTAATCGGAACTCTTAGATTTCCAAGATAGTAATGTTGTATTGTGTACATACCTATTTTTTCCATCATGGCAATGGGGTAGGAGACACACAGGAAGGCCTGTCCATAATCCATGGCACTGTCAGGCCACGCCCATCCCATAGTACGGTTGGGCGGGAAATGTGGGGTACTGTGCACCAACCAAAATCCTTCCTGGGTATCAAAACTCAACACTCCTGTTGTAATTATACAGTGACCACATTAAAACCTGTAATACAATATTGAAGTTATACTTCGTAAATGACTTATCTTAACTACACGTTTGCTATCTGTATATTTTGTATGGCCATTATGTATTGTAGATGCTATATTTCTGCAAACAATTTGCCAATGTGAATCATGAAAGGCAGTAAGCAGGGTGGAATAAGGATAGTGAGTTTGGTCTAGATACAACCAAGTGACTGACTGGCAGTGAAATAGGACACTGGATAATAGCCATGTAAGTCTACACACTGGATAATAGCCATGTAAGTCTACACACTGGATAATAACCATGTAAGTCTACACACTGGATAATAGCCATGTAAGTCTACACACTGGATAATAGCCATGTAAGTCTACACACTGGATAATAGCCATGTAAGTCTACACACTGGATAATAACCATGTAAGTCTACACACTGGATAATAACCATGTAAGTCTACACACTGGATAATAACCATGTAAGTCTACACACTGGATAATAGCCATGTAAGTCTACACACTGGATAATAGCCATGTAAGTCTACACACTGGATAATAACCATGTAAGTCTACACACTGGATAATAACCATGTAAGTCTACACACTGGATAATAGCCATGTAAGTCTACACACTGGATAATAGCCATGTAAGTCTACACACTGGATAATAACCATGTAAGTCTACACACTGGATAATAACCATGTAAGTCTACACACTGGATAATAGCCATGTAAGTCTACACACTGGATAATAACCATGTTAGTCTGGACACTGGATAATAACCATGTTAGTCTGGACACTGGATAATAACCGTGTTAGTCTAAACACTGGATAATAATCACGTTTAAAGCCTGGACACCATGTAGTAACCATGTTAGTCTTGACACTGGATAATAACCATGTTAGTCTACACACTGGATAATAACCATGTTAGTCTGGACACTGGATAATAACCATGTTAGTCTTGACACTGGATAAAAACCATGTTAGTCTGGACACTGGATAATAAGTCTGGACACTGGATAATAAGTCTGGACACTGGATAATAACCATGTTAGTCTAAACACTCAGTTTTCGCACTCAGTTTTCTATCTGGGCCTCTGGCTAATAATCACGCTAATCTGAACTTAAAGCTATTGACAAAGTTTGGTCAAAACCTATTGTTAGGTCAATGGCAAAGAGGATAATGTGAGATACTCACAGACAAATATATCTGGAGTACATGTACATTTA
>NW_018405402.1:0-177 GCF_002113885.1 Mizuhopecten yessoensis
AGAATGTATTACATGATGCGTCCCCTACCGGGAAAATACTTCCCGGCAGATGGCGTTTATGTTAGTCCGCTGGGATTGTGATTGTTGATATTAACACAAACGTCAGAGGTCGAGCTCATATCTCATCGATACTGTAATAATGACGTTACCGTCCGCTAAAAGTGCAGCATATCTTAC
>NW_018405402.1:5097-5232 GCF_002113885.1 Mizuhopecten yessoensis
TAAACGCGTTGCTACATGGGTAACTTGTTACACGTGCGGGAGTACTCGCCGGAGATTGTTTTTGTTCTGTAACAATTATCAACAAAGTTGAGAATGTATTACATGATGCGTCCCCTACCGGGAAAATACTTCCCG
>NW_018405403.1:0-177 GCF_002113885.1 Mizuhopecten yessoensis
CATGTGTATTTTTAATAATAGTGTAAATTATCATACAAATGGTATCTTCTTTGTTAAAAAATGCAAATAGTTATCTCCCTTCGCAATATCTGAAAATATGTATTCATACACACAGGTTATGTTAATCTGGTTAATTTCATCGGCAAATGAAACGGATAACCTTTGGTAGTTACATTG
>NW_018405403.1:1521-4177 GCF_002113885.1 Mizuhopecten yessoensis
ATGTATATTAGATATGTACGCTAGGTGAGACTAAGTATTTTAGATATGTACGCTAGGTGAGACTTGGTATTTTAGATGTGTACGATAGGTGAGACTAGGTATTTAAGATATTTATGCTAGGTGAGACTATGTATTTTAGATATGTACGCTAGGTGAGACTAGGTAGTTTATATATGTACGCTAGATGAGACTAGGTAGTTTAGATATGTACGCTAGGTGAGACAAGGTATTTTAGATGTGTACGATAGGTCAGAATACGTACTTTAGATGTGTACGCTAGGTGAGATTAGGTATTTTAGATGTGTACGCAAGGTGAGACTAGGTATTTTTGATATGTACGCTAGTCGAGACTAGGAATCTCAGATATTTACGCTAGGTGAGACTAGGTAGTTTAGATGTGTACGCTAGGTGAGATTAGGTATTTTAGATGTGTTCGATAGGTGAGACTACGTATTTTAGATATGTACGCTAGGTGACACTANTCTAATTGTTGCCTTTTTATGATAGTTGTTACTGTTTCGTTTATATGCATCATTGTTTTTGTTATCATTTTTATGAATATCAGTAAATTAAATTAAACATTAAGAAATGTTTAGTTTTGTTCATTTAAAAGGGAAAAAAACATATGATAAAAAGTTTATGATATGACCATTTTGATATCACACCCCATATCAGCCCTTGAGTCCTGATATCAGCCTTCGGCCCTCTGGCTGAAATCAGGACTCTCAGGCTGATATGGGGTGTGATATCAAAATGGTCATATGATAATCTCTCAATATTCACCAGCACGAAAGTCCATAATTGTTTAATAACGGTCGTCATGTACGCGTATTAACACACTGCTTAACGAATGACGCGGTCGAAGGAACCAAGCAATGCTTGTCCTCGGACTGTTACTTTGAATTCGCTGAAGCGTGAACGGCGCCATTTTTGAATCAAGTATTAATCCACCGAGCTTTTTTTCATTGCGTATACGCTAAATCATACGCAGTCAGAGTTTATTAAGCTAGGAAGGGAGAGAAGGAAATATACGTATATATCCGTAGAAATTAAAATACATATCTATAAAATTTACCCAATCCATGCAGTCCATTTCAATTAAAAATCGTCGGTTTAAGATATGCTCCCCGCAATAATCGAGATTTCCGGGCACACGGTGGAAGAGTCGTAAGAAACTGTAACTCATCAAGCATGCGCAAAAAATGCACCAAGGCACATCTGCCCGCATGTCCACTTCCTATGACCCTAGATGCATATCGAACTACAATGATACAGTACAATGTAATATAACGTTGTCATCTTGATAACACTGACAATGACTAGAAAAACAAAGTGTCACGTGTATATTTGAAAAAACACGATTTTAAATTATTTATGTGCGAAACAAGCTGTTTTCATAATAGAGTGTTCATCAACAGCAGGTAATCATACAACGTTAATCTGACCCTGTATTCGGGGCACAGGATCACTGTATATACATGTAGGTAGCATGTGTATAGTTAGATCTTTAACATTTCAATGCGACACTGTTAAGATAGAATATATGCTAGTAACATATGTATAACGAATTCGTCGACATCAAAATATTTGACCAGTTTTGCACTATTCAAACGAATTCTACTCGTATTGAACAATGTAATCCACCGATAATTTGTTCAACTGACAACAAAACAAATCACCGCATGTTTACCATACACGCGTTTAACAAACGACCAACTGATTCTTATTTTCATATGAGTAGTTGATTAGAAACAGGAACATTTCAAAAGAAATTGAAGGGAAAATAATTGGACCAATAAACGTCCAAATAACGGTCACCAGAATCAAGAACCTATGTACGAGACACATAGTGGGACCAACCGCTGTTTCATTGTACTTTACTCAAAAGCCAGAGACGTGAAAAGCCACTCTAGTACTATAACTGTCTAAGGAAGAGACCCGCGCGACAGCTGGTTTTAACGACCCTCAACACTATTGTCTCCCAGATATGTAACCGGACGGGGTGGCCTGCTTGGTGTCTCCGGCAGTATGTTTCAGTGAGGTACATGTAGCACTATAAATTTGGCATCAGTTAACGTTCCGCGCTATCACAAGGAGACAAACACGAACATATCGCAGCCTCCCAAAACACACACGCATACACTACACACACGCATCTTGCACACAGGGGAGGCCGTCCTTAAATGACCATAGCTGTTGATAGGACGTTAAACAATTCTAAACGTAACTAAACCAATACTGTAATAGTTTATGTACCTCCGAGTCGCTTACTTAGATTATGATCCGACGGACTCCCTAACCATCGCCCGGCAGTGCGAGGGTAGTACATGTAGCGTACATGTAGCGTACAAGTCATAGACTGACATTCTTCCCATCTTCTGGATTATCATTCTCTCTATTTCCTCCGAATCGTAGATTCACAAACAGAATACTATACATTTGCATTTATTGAAAATTGACAAAGTAAAGTACATGCTATATGACAACATACATACCTGAAATCATTAGTTGTATTGCAGAGTACGTGTTGACTCTGGGGTAATCTCCCCAGTATATTACATGGGAATGAACGTCAATTTCAAAGAGGCGAAATAACATAGCACGCCTATAAATGGGCCAAAAGCAGTTTCCAATACAGGAATCGTTAACGAGTTAT
>NW_018405404.1:0-178 GCF_002113885.1 Mizuhopecten yessoensis
TTCTACACTGTTGTATTCTACACTGTTGTATTCTACACTTGTATTCTACATTGTTGTATTCTACACTGTTGTACTCTACACTGTTGTATTCTACACTGTTGTACTCTACACTGTTGTATTCGACACTGTTGTTTTCTACACCGTTGTATTCTACACTGTTGTATTCTACACTGTTGTA
>NW_018405404.1:1298-2754 GCF_002113885.1 Mizuhopecten yessoensis
ATTCTCGTCCTTAGTGATGTTATACTCGGTATGCACTTTGTGATGGGACCGTGTTAGTTTCTCGTCTTTAGTGATGTTATACTCGGTATGCTCTGTGTGATGGGACCCTGTTAGTTTCTCGTCCTTAGTGATGTTATACTTGGTATGCACTGTGTGTTGGGACCCTGTTAGTTTCTCGTCTTTAGTGATGTTATCCTCGGTATGCACTGTGTGATGGGACCGTATTAGTTTCTCGTCTTTAGTGATGTTATACTCGGTATGCACTGTGCGGTATTTGGTGGTATATATATAACGATGTGTGATTACAATGACAGATACACATTATTGTATAATGTTCAATGTAAGCCTTGGCAAGCTCAGTATCTAGAACTGAATTCCTGTAACACCGAACTGTTTCAAACGATTCTGGAATATCGGTGTATATGTCAGTGTGACGGAGGATGGACGTTCACGAGTCGGACTGCCTGACATTTGCTGGTCGTTACCGATAATGCCAGCCTAATCGGACTGTGTGACAGACAGCCATAATCTGACAACAACAATCATGTGCGCTTTAAAATGAACGTTTGTGAAATTAAAAGGAACGATCGGAATAAGATATATTTCATTGCTCGTTCCACCTGTGGATACGCGTGTGTATATCCACGTAATAGTATACAATGGGCTGAGTCCTATCCTTACATACGTTCGCTATGAGGCGTATGTCATTGCTGCTTTCTTAAAAAGTGCATAGCACTTAGGGAGCGCCATACGAGTGACATTGACATTCCGACGAAATGAGATGCACGTGTCACTCGGCAACATTAGGTGCAGTCAAATTTCATGCTTTGTAACAATGGGTTTGGTCCCCGGTCTAAACACATTAACATACCCTTACGTCTGACGAAAAACTAATGCAAGAAAGATTTGCGAACGGCGAATAGCCTCTAACATTGTGCGTGTATGTGGCGAAATACAAACAATAAGACGACATATACCATATAGTCAACAAGCGTGTGTGTGGCGGCATACATACAATACCACGACATATACCACATATGTCACCTCCAACTCCAATCTTAATACGTCACCTCCCACTCCAATCCTGATATGTCACCTCCCACTCCAACCCTGATACGCCACCTCCCCCTTCAATTCTGATATGTCCCCTCCCACTCCAATCCTGATATGTCCCCCCCCTCTCCAATCCTGATATGTCACCTCCCACTCCAAGCCTGATATGTCCCCTCCCACTCCAATCCTGATACGCCACCTCCCACTCCAATCCTGATATGCCACCTCCCACTCCAATCCTGATATGTCGCCTCCCACTCCAATCCTGATATGTCACCTCCCACTCCAATCCTGATATGTCACCTCCCACTTCAATCCTGATACGTCACCTTCCACTCCAATCCTGATACGTCACCTCCCACTCCAATCCTGATATGTCACCTCCCACTCCAATCCTGATATG
>NW_018405404.1:3493-13607 GCF_002113885.1 Mizuhopecten yessoensis
CACTCCAATCCTGATATGTCACCTCCCACTCCAATCCTGATACCCCACCTCTCACTTCAATCCTGATATGTCACCTCCCACTCCAATCCTGATACCCCACCTCTCACTTCAATCCTGATATGTCACCTCCCACTCCAATCCTGATACGCCACCTCCCACTCCAATCCTGATATGTCACCTCCCACTCCAATAAGATCATCACTGATAACTTCAACTCGGGTCAATAAAATGAAAATCCGTCAAAGTGTTATGGGATATGTGTATAAATTCAGCAAAAGGGGAAAATGACTGTCAAAATGTTGAGAGGAATTTTTTGTCTGATACATTAATCTGCAGCATAGCAGACACTTTATTTAAAACTGAAAAGTCGCTGTGGGTAGATTTTAAAAATAATTAGAAAAAAAAAGGATCAAGATTTGAAACAATATGTGATATTGAGATCGGTTGAGACGTACATGTAGACCATGGGGAAATGGTTACCTGGTCGGTTCTACTACAGTTTACATATATACCTAGTATTCTTATCGATATTGCTCTGGTGACGATTGGCATGCCTTCAAATTACGGAACATGTAATGGACTCCCTGATACACCGATGGTCAACCCTAACCCTAATGGTATAACGTAACCACCGGTCGCTGATATAGTGTGCGTACGGACGTTATAAACTAGCTGCCCTGTCATAACTCCCTCACTTGTTCCTCTGAACATTTTACAAAATGCTGTTTTTTGTTTGACAACGAAATGCTGATATAATAGAGTTCCTATGACAACGTTTTATCTTCTAACAGTGTAACAAACAACTTACGGTATTAATATACTCATTCTTCAAAAACATGAGCTCGACTCTAATTGACGTGCAGATGGGCTTTATGTATGTGAGGGTTTTAGGATGAAATATGATATTTCAATATGGATGCGCAATACGTTTGCATTTAGCGATCTCAACTGCAAACTAGTAAGTTTTTTGAAAGCCATTAGAAACGTATATACATACATCTTTAAAATGTGCACTTATCTGAACTCGTGCTACCACGTGATAATCTGTTCATCATCGGTAATCAAATAAACGTTGTATGTTCGTCTTACCAAATTTGACTTTCACCTAGAGAGTTGTACTCAGGGTTTGTGTAGTAGTTAGTTGTGTTAGGAATACGTGGCGGCATAATTCAGATGGTTTATTGTAAGACAATATAACACGTGTCTCAGTCCGACACACACTCAGTGGGTCTCAGTGGGTATAGTTTGCAAAACATTTGCTATAATGCATTTTGGTACCAATACAAGTACGTTTTAAGTCAAATAAAATCATATCTCGGTGTATCTCAGGAGTCTGCACGGATGTGCAGATAGTCCGGTAATGGCTTAGTAAAAACATGAAACTCTTTGATATGTTTTTGATCAACAAATTGGATGAAAAACGTTTGATTCGATTTCTGACATCGTAGAGGAAACGTGCAGTAATGAGTTTCCAGGTTTTTAAAAATGCTTTTGCAATTTATTTCACCGCAGCGTGACTTTGTTTTGTCTGGCGGAAGGATATTTTATTTACTCGTATGTCATATGTAGTTTTTGTTTGCCATTGTTCTGACGTACGGATCCAAACACAGATGTCTTCAAATGAGCATCGAATCAGTGTGTGTTTTTTCTTGTGTGCTGAGTCAACAGAGGTGGAAGCCGACGTATTTCTGTCACACCCCTCCCATCCCTAGCGAGCATTAATCATACCCTTTGCATATTAATATAGTCGTATCTGCCACGTGTGGTTTTGGCAAAACTATCTTACAAACGCAAATAGCCGCAAACATATATCTGGCAAACCTGTTAACTTTCTGCAAAGTGCAGTTGGATTTTCTCGGTCACTGATCAGTGTTGAACTTGTTCACTGAAACTACACGTGGAAGACATGTGTTAGTGCATGGAGTCATTTTGTATTCTACACTGTTGTATTCTACACTGTTGTATTCTACACTGTTGTATTATACACTGTTGTATTCTACACTGTTGTATTCTACACTGTTGTATTATACACTGTTTTATTCTACACCGTTGTATTCTACACCGTTGTATTCTACACTGTTGTATTCTACACCGTTGTATTCTACACTGTTGTATTCTACACCGTTGTATTCTACACTGTTGTATTCTACACTGTTGTATTCTACACTGTTGTATTCTACACTGTTGTATTCTACACTGTTGTATTCTACACTGTTGTATTCTACACTGTTGTATTCTACACTGTTGTATTCTACACTGTTGTATTCTACACTGTTGTATTCTACACTGTTGTATTCTACACTGTTGTATTCTACACTGTTGTATTCTACACTGTTGTATTCTACACTGTTGTATTCTACACTGTTGTATTCTACACTGTTGTATTCTACACTGTTGTATTCTACACTGTTGTATTCTACACTGTTGTATTCTACACTGTTGTATTCTACACTGTTGTATTCTACACTGTTGTATTCTACACTGTTGTATTCTACACTGTTGTATTCTACACTGTTGTATTCTACACTGTTGTATTCTACACTGTTGTATTCTACACTGTTGTATTCTACACTGTTGTATTCTACACTGTTGTATTCTACACTGTTGTATTCTACACTGTTGTATTCTACACTGTTGTATTCTACACTGTTGTATTCTACACTGTTGTATTCTACACTGTTGTATTCTATAATGTTGTATTCTATAATGTTGTATTATACACCGTTGTATTCTATAATGTTGTATTCTACACTGTTGTATTCTACACTGTTGTATTCTACACTGTTGTATTCTACACTGTTGTATTCTACACCGTCGTATTCTACACTGTTGTATTCTACAATGTTGTATTCTACACTGTTGTATTCTTCACTGTTGTATTCTACACTGTTGTACTCTACACTGTTGTATTCTACACTGTTGTATTCTACACTGTTGTATTCTACACTGTTGTATTCTACACTGTTGTATTCTACACCGTTGTATTCTACACTGTTGTACTCTACATTGTTGTATTCTACACTGTTGTATTCTACACTGTTGTATTCTACACTGTTGTACTCAACACTGTTGTATTCTACACTGTTGTATTATACAATGTTTTATTCTACACTGTTGTATTCTACACTGTTGCATTCTACACTGTTGTATTCGATAATGTTGTATTCTATAATGTTGTATTCTACACTGTTGTATTCTACACGGTTGTATTCTACACCGTTGTATCTACACTGTTGTATTCAACACTGTTGTATTCGACACTGTTGTATTCTACACTGTTTTATTCTACTCTGTTGTATTCTACGCTGTTGTATTCTACACTGTTGTACTCTCCACTGTTGTATTCTACACTGTTAAATTCTACACTGTTGAATTATACACTGTTGTAATCTACACTTTTGTATTCTACACTGTTGTATTCTCCACTGTTGTATTCTACCCTGTTGTATTCGACACTGTTGTATTGTTGTATTAGACAATGTTGTACATGTATATGTGTTGTATTCTACATTGTTGTATTCTACACTACACCGTTGTATTCTACACCGGTGTATTATACACTGTTGTATTCTACGCTGTTGTATTCGACACTGTTGTATTCTACACTGTTTTATTCTACACCGTTGTATTCTGCCCCGTTGTATTCTACACTGTCGTATTCTACACTGTTGTACTGTTGTACTCTACACTGTTCTATTCTACACTGTTGTATTCTAAATTGTTGTATTCTACACTGTTTCTACACTGTTGTACTCAACACTGTTGTATTCTACACTGTTGTACTCAACACTGTTGTATTCTACACTGTTTTATTATACACGGTTGTATTCTACACCGTTGTAATCTACACTGTTGTATTCTACACCGTTGTATTCTGCCCCGTTGTATTCTACACTGTCGTATTCTACACTGTTGTACTGTTGTACTCTACACTGTTGTAATCTACACTTTTGTATTCTACACTGTTGTATTCGATACTGTTGTATTCTACACTGTTTTATTCTACTCTGTTGTATTCTACACTGTTGTCCTCTACACTGTTGTCTTCTACACCGTTGTATTCTACACTGTCGTATTCTACACTGTTGTACTGTTGTACTCTACACTGTTCTATTCTACACTGTTGTATTCTATAATGTTGTATTCTATATTGTTGTATTATACACTGTTGTAATCTACACTTTTGTATTCTACACTGTTGTATGCTACACCGTTGTATTCTACACCGTTGTATCTACACTGTTGTATTCAACACTGTTGTATTCGACACTGTTGTATTGTTGTATTAGACAATGTTGTACATGTATATTTTCCAACGGCAATTTCCACTGGTCTGTTGTATTCTACACTGTTGTCCTCTACACTGTTGTCTTCTACACCGTTGTATTCTACGCTGTCGTATTCTACACTGTTGTACTGTTGTACTCTACACTGTTGTAATCTACACTGGTGTATTCTACACTGTTGTATTTTACACTGTTGTATTTTACACTGTTGTATTCTACACTTGTATTCTACATTGTTGTATTCTACACTACACCGTTGTATTCTACACCGTCGTATTCTACACCGTTGTATTCTGCCCCGTTGTATTCTACACTGTTGTAGTCTACACCGTTGTATTCTACATTGTTGTATTCTACACTACACCGTTGTATTCTACACCGGTGTATTATACACTGTTGTATTCTACGCTGTTGTATTCGACACTGTTGTATTCTACACCGGTGTATTATACACTGTTGTATTCTACACCGTCGTATTCTACACCGTTGTATTCTGCCCCGTTGTATTCTACACTGTCGTATTGTATTATACACTGTTGTATTCTACACCGTTGTAATCTACACTGTTGTATTCTACACTTGTATTATACACTGTTGTATTCTACACTTGTATTCTACATTGTTGTATTCTACACTACACCGTTGTATTCTACACTGTCGTATTGTATTATACACTGTTGTATTCTACTCTGTTGTATTCTACGCTGTTGTATTCTACACTGTTGTACGCTACACTGTTGTAATCTACACTTTTGTATTCTACACTGTTGTATTTAACACTGTTGTATTCTACACAGTTGTCATCTACACTGTTATATTCTACACTGTTGTATTCTACCCTGTTGTATTCGACACTGTTGTATTGTTGTATTAGACAATGTTGTACATGTATATTTTCCAACGGCAATTTCCACTGGTCTGTTGTATTCTACACTGTTGAATTCTACACTGTTGTATTCTAAATTGTTGTATTCTACACTGTTTCTACACTGTTGTACTCAACACTGTTGTATTCTACACTGTTGTCCTCTACACTGTTGTAATCTACACTTTTGTATTCTACACTGTTGTATTCTAAATTGTTGTATTCTACACTGTTGAATTCTACACCGTTGTATTCTACATTGTTGTATTCTACACTGTTTCTACACTGTTGTACTCAACACTGTTGTATTCTACACTGTGGTATTATACACTGTTGTATTCTACTCTGTTGTATTCTACGCTGTTGTATTCTACACTGTTGTATGCTACACCGTTGTATTCTACACCGTTGTATGTTGTACTCTACACTGTTGTATTCTACACGGTTGTATTCTACTGTTGTATTCTACACCGGTGTATTATACACTGTTGTATTCTACTCTGTTGTATTCTACGCTGTTGTATTCTACACTGTTGCATTCTTCACTGTTGTATTCGATAATGTAGTATTCTATAATGTTGTATTCTATATTGTTGTATTATACACTGTTGTAATCTACACTTTTGTATTCTACACTGTTGTATGCTACACCGTTGTATTCTACACTGGTGTATTTTACACTGTTGTATTTTACACTGTTGTATTCTACACTGTTATATTCTACACTGTTGTATTCTACCCCGTTGTATTCTACACTGTTGTACGCTACACTGTTGTAATCTACACTGGTGTATTCTACACTGTTGTATTCGATACTGTTGTATTCTACACTGTGGTATTCTACACTGTTGTATTCTTCACCGTTGTATTCTACACTGTTTTATTCTACTCTGTTGTATTCTACACTGTTGCATTCTACACTGTTGTATTCGATACTGTTGTATTCTACACTGTGGTATTCTACACTGTTGTATTCTATAATGTTGTATTCTATATTGTTGTATTATACACTGTTGTAATCTACACTGGTGTATTCTACACTGTTGTATTCGACACTGTTGTATTCTACACCGGTGTATTATACACTGTTGTATTCTACACCGGTGTATTATACACTGTTGTATTCTACGCTGTTGTATTCGACACTGTTGTATTCTACACCGGTGTATTATACACTGTTGTATTCTACACTGCTGTATTATACACTGTTGTATTCTACGCTGTTGTATTCTACACTGTTGAATTCTACACCGTTGTATTCTACGCTGTTGTATTCTACACTGTTGTAGTCTACACCGTTGTATTCTACACCGGTGTATTATACACTGTTGTATTCTACACTTGTATTATACACTGTTGTATTCTACGCTGTTGTATTCTACACTGTTGAATTCTACACCGTTGTATTCTACATTGTTGTATTCTACACTACACCGTTGTATTCTACACTGTTTTATTATACACGGTTGTATTCTACACCGTTGTATGTTGTACTCTACACTGTTGTATTCTACACTGTTGTATTCGACACTGTTGTATTGTTGTATTCGACAATGTTGTACATGTATATGTTCCAACGGCAATTTCCACTGGTCTATGCCCTGTTTATAAAGTATATCAATTAAAACAAACTATTTCTCGTCTTATGAATACTACTATAATTCTTACAGTTGATTCATTGTTTTCCTTTTCGTACTAGATCTGATTTATGCTCAAACTTGCTAGAATAGACCAAAGTAAACGTATTATTGTCAAGATCGTTGTGCACTCTTATACAGCATTGTGCCGTTAAGCAATTATGTTTTATTGCGTTTATTTCATATAAATGTATTCTCAAATTTATAAGAGTACATGTACCGATGGTATGAATATGATCTACACAAATAGTTGTATAACTCTATTGTGTAAGGTACATTCGCGAAGAAGGTTCAATGGTAACGAATGATTTAAAGATCAGTTTTGAGTAAGGAGGACGACGATTGGCAACCAATGATTTTAGTCGTTTAAAATTTCTTCACGTTTCTATAGGATCTTCCCTACTTTACTTTTTCTGGCGGTTTTTAAATATTCGATTTGGCTTGGTTTGTCAGAAGATTATAAAGTCACGAACAATTACTCCGGATTGTGATTATTATATTTAAAATGGAAATGTTCTTGCTGGAGACGCGTTAGCTCACTTTTGCATTGATTTTCACCACCCTGATATTACACGAGACGCTTGTTTTTGTATAACTACTTTGCTAGGGGCAGTTCCTTTAGAACCGTAAGAGTTGTTTACTAACTTTCCTGCGTTAAATATGTTCTCGATTGTTCTTCCAATGACATCTTTTTGAGGATATTTATTCGCAAACTGAATAAAGACCTCCTTAAGTTCGTTGCATAATTGTGCCTCAATATATCTTTGCCAATAAAGAGTAATTTTGGATCGGGGCTGCTCGCAAAAAAAATCGAAAATGTACATCCCAGGATATTTACCTGATCTACAGTAGTGATACAGCGAGACCAACAATGTCTCGTCCTAACGACGTGATACCTCTGATACACGTCATAAAACTCACGAAATGTGAAATAAAATTACCGTTTAAACATATTAACAACGGGACTTCAGTCTGAGACGAAGCCTTCCGAACACTGTGCCTACTGAGTAAGTGATCTATAAATCACGAGAGGAAATCGGTACCACGTTGTCTGTGTCACATCAACGCTATCGGATGATACCGGTTTCACCCACAGTTCTCCCCGGCTCAATGTTACCGTTTGAACGCTACCGTACAGACACGTGTGCAGCGTTTAACTACGGGGCTGATTGATTTATTCAAGGCTTCTTGTCAGAAAAGAAGAAACTCTAACAAATTTCTCAGTGAAATAATTCGAATCATTTCTGCCTCGTCATGGTTGACTGCTGCTCGTACATCTGTTTAGCTGACGTGATGTGGGTGAAATATTTCAGTGATATGGCTGGATCAGCACAATGACGTCACGTGACCACAGGTTTGTTCAAGTTTGGGAAATCCTCAGATAGTTTCTACTTCGTCAGGAAATACCGCAGCACGACACGAGTTGCTTATATGGAATCTGCCACCAGTAAAGATGGTTTGATAGCAGGACGGTTGACGCATCGTTCTACGTGTCGTGTTATACGTGGATGTGTGCAGAACAAACTTAAAATCGGTAAACTGTCATCAGTGCTTATGTCATGTTCCTGTTGAGGATTGTGATCACTTCTTTCTCAACTGTTCTCTGTATACTGATCAAAGACAAATTCTCTTGAAATCCGTTTCTGCTCTTAATGACACTCTTCCATTAAATACTCAAACTTGTCTGTATGGATGTCGAAGACCAGACATCGATATGAATACAAGTATTGTACTATTCAGGAGTTGGTTCAGAGATTCATTTAAGATACAAGACGCTTTTACTAGATTGCACTTACTTGTTTATCTACTTTCACGCGACTTTGCTATGTGGAATGATACCAGCACATCAGTGTACCATGTGCTGTCCACCAGCATCATTTGCCTATTGTGTGTATAATCTAGTTGCTGTAACAACAATTGTCCCAAAAATTAATAATGACCTGCAATTATCAATATATATAATATATATGTTTTACCATTACTCTATTCAATATGATGTGTGTAAACTGTTTATAACTGTAAGGAGAGGGCGCTCATAGGCTTTGCCTGTTGCCCAATTCTGTTGAACAATAAATATTCTGAATTGAAAAAACCTATCATCATCTGTACCGTGAAATTCGGCGTTATAAAAGGATTAGAGAGTTAAAAAAAATACAAGATCTGTAAAATACCGTACACCAGGTTATTACCACGTGACGTGAGTTTGGTAATAATCCTACTCTCAGTCTATGTTTGTTATGCATGGTTATGTTATTACATAAATGGGTGGTAACTGTCTATAACAAGTAACGCGGGACATTATATCGATTTCCTCAAATACAAATCAGAAAACATACTAGTGTTTTAAAATTCTCTTAATGTTTAAACGTTTTGTTACAAGTTGCTAGTACATCACAACCTGCAAACATTTCAGCATTATACTGAATAACTTTACAAGAGATGTTTAACAGTTTAAATCAACCACAAACTTGATTTGTTGATTTATATATTTTCGCCAATAATGCGGGAAAAAAAGAAATAATATTAAGACAAATGCGATTGATTCCTTAACTCTCACGAGAGTGTAAAGTCGTCGTAGAAACAGACCCCCTAGTCAGCCACTGTTAGCTAGCTCACATCCGGGTCAATTAAAAGGTCGATTTGCACGAGCGAACATTCCACATTGATTGGTTAGTTGTAGAACGTGCCAAGATGAGCCTATCTTGTCACTCTCACCAGACGGTGACAGACATTGCCCTGTCATTTCACGTAGTATGGAAGCAATTAGTACAAATTCACAAATACGAGTTATACGAAGGCGTGAGGAACAGTTATCCGAGTCCGAGTTTCAAAAGTCTGGTTAACTTTATGTTCCTAACGTATCATTTAAACTAATTTAAAAAGATAAAAATATTACTGTTATTTATGTCTTGTTTCCAAATTATTCATCTCTTTACCCGCAAATTCACACAGGAACTTCAAATACACTACGTGTCAGATTTAACCTAACATGTCGTCAAGTTGATAATGCTTTGAACGGCATAAACTGGAGGATTGCATAAGAATTTGATGCTTAGTTACAGACGTGCACTGGAGTAATTCCTGCTATCATTAACTGTTGTGTATCTGGGTATAGCCTGGTCTAACACACAACTTACACTCTTCGGCAGCGTTATATCCCTTGCTATTTATATGTATTAGTTTAAATATTATTAAGTTCCAGAATTATAATTAACACGTAAAGGGTAGAGCAAACAACTGACCCTTAATATATCTCACTGAAGTAACGATGTTATATAGTTCTGATGTACAATTAACACGTAAAGGGTAGAGCAAACAACTGACCC
>NW_018405404.1:16107-16599 GCF_002113885.1 Mizuhopecten yessoensis
CCCCCCCCCCCCCCTTCCATCTCCCCAATATATTTGCGTTACATTTTGCGTAATAATCAAGCCCGCAAATATGTACTACTCAACGCGAAAAGAATATAAGTGCATTATTATTGATTATAATAAATAGAATTATATTTTTGAAATGTATTACATTGTTAAAAGGACTCATTTAATATTTGATAACTCTTTAGAGAGAAGAAACGTTGATCTCGTGTTCGACCAGAGGATGGCCCCCTCTTAAATCCGTCCTTTTAGTCCAACCTTCTCGCCTTTGCCGATCAACCTTTTTATATTTGACAGCATGCCTTTTAAAATAGCATTCTTTTATTGACTGAAAGAATCTATAAGTTATTGGTTTGGTTTTCCTCATTTATCCTATTATCTCCTGCTGTCTTGCAAGACACCTCATTTCGGTGGTGACATCAGGACCTTACACATACTGCATCGAGTCGATACCCACTACTTAGAGGATTGGTCTAGCCGTCAGTCGAT
>NW_018405405.1:0-178 GCF_002113885.1 Mizuhopecten yessoensis
TAGAATGTGTGTTGGTTGTATATTGCGACAATGGTATGTGTGTTGGTTGTATATTGTGACAGTTGAATGTGTGTTGGTTGTATATTGCGACAATAGAATGTGTGGTGGTTGTATATTGCGACAATAGTATGGTTGTTGGTTGTATATTGCGACAATAGAATGTGTGTTGGTTGTAAAT
>NW_018405405.1:4233-4408 GCF_002113885.1 Mizuhopecten yessoensis
CAAATGTGTGTTGGTTGTTTATTGCGACAATAGAATGTGTGTTGGTTGTATTTTGCGACAATAGAATGTGTGTTGGTTGTAAATTGCGACAATGGTATGTGTGTTGGTTGTGTATTGCGACAATAGTATATGTGTTGGTTGTATATTGTGACAGTTGATTGTGTGTTGGTTGTAT
>NW_018405406.1:0-178 GCF_002113885.1 Mizuhopecten yessoensis
CAACGTGTTATATAACCACACAACTTTAATGAACTCTCCTACTGTACAACCTGTTATATAAACACACAACGTAAATGAACTCCACTACTGTACAACGTGTTATATAAACACACAACTATAATGAACTCTCCTACTGTACAACGTGTTATATAAACACACAATTTAAATGAACTCTACT
>NW_018405406.1:1600-1745 GCF_002113885.1 Mizuhopecten yessoensis
TTAACATATCAACATGAATGGTGATGTTGATTTAGTGGTCTATGTAACATATTAACAGGAATGTTGATGTTGATTTAGTGGTCTATGTAATATATCAACAGAATGGTGATGTTGATTTAGTGGTCTATGTAACATATTAACAGGA
>NW_018405407.1:0-178 GCF_002113885.1 Mizuhopecten yessoensis
CTAACAGTGTTAATACAGGCATAGAGGAGGTAGTTCTAACAGTGTACATTCAGGCATAGAAGAGTTAGTTTTAACAGTGTTAATACAGGCATAGAGAGGTAGTACCTACAGTGTAATACAAGCAGAGTGGAGTTAGTTCTAACATTGTTTATACAGGTAGAGTGGAGGTAGTTCTAAC
>NW_018405407.1:4895-5387 GCF_002113885.1 Mizuhopecten yessoensis
GAGGCAGAGATGAGGTAGTTCCAACAGTGTTAATACAGGCAGAGAGAGATAGTTTTAACAGTGTTAATACAGGCAGAGAGGAGGTAGTTCTAACAGTGTTAATACAGGCAGAGAGGAGGTAGTTCTAACAGTGTTAATACAGGCAGAGAGAAGGTAGTTCTAACAGTGTTAATACAGGCAGAGAGAAGGTAGTTCTAACAGTGTTAATACAGGCAGAGATGAGTTAGTTCTAACAGTGTTAATACAGGCAGAGTGGAGGTAGTTCTAACAGTGTTAATACAGGCAGAGAGAAGGTAGTTCTAACAGTGTTAATACAGGCAGAGAGNATACAGGCATAGAGGAGGTAGTTATAACAGTGTACATTCAGGCATAGAAGAGTTAGTTTTAACAGTGTTAATACAGGCATAGAGAGGTAGTACCTACAGTGTAATACAAGCAGAGTGGAGGTAGTTCTAACATTGTTTATACAGGTAGAGTGGAGGTAGTTCTAAC
>NW_018405408.1:0-178 GCF_002113885.1 Mizuhopecten yessoensis
ATTATACTAGCCACACTTGTCATATATAGTGATATGTATAATATATTAGCTTGACGTGCTATCTCCGGTATATCGTGAATCGGTTCCACATGTCATACATAGTGGTCTGTATATTATACTAGCCACACATGTCATATATTGATATGTATATTATACTAGCTTGACGTGCAATCTCCGG
>NW_018405408.1:2267-4336 GCF_002113885.1 Mizuhopecten yessoensis
ATATATGATGCAAAAAAATCCAGTACCGATATATCGATACCCGAAGTGCGCAATTTGCACCTGTCGATCAACTGCTTATCAGCGTACTGGTCACCTACGCTGAATGAGAGCTTTTCTGACTGTGACGTCACAAGTTCAACCGCCGGTAGCCAGTATGGTAGAGAGCGATAGCTGTACGGGGTAAGATTGCGAATTGAAAACGGATTTTGAGGAATTGGATTAAGGTGAAGATGATCAAAATGAAAGAAATAGAAAGTTTTACAACTGTAGATTAAGTTTATTTAGAATGCCATGTATACTTTACATTAGATTTACAACAGATAAGCGTTTTAAATACGCGTGTCAGTCACGGTTCGCCTTCTACGAGTTTGGGTTTATCTGTTAAATTAATCGTATATCAATAAAACAAATATCATAGTGTTACTGATAAACAATTATCCTGCTATTGTAAGTTTTTAAAATTGGTTTTGAGTGCCGTTATTTATCACTATAGTTGCACATCAGCCATGTTTAATCTGTTAATTAGTGTTATATTTAGCTGTCTCCTAAACGGTTTTAAAAAAAACGAAGTCAAGACACTGAATAACACATACATGTATAGATATGAATCAATTACCCTTTGTAAATGTTTCTGCTGACAAGTATGATTATCCCCCTTCCCCGAGTACGAGATTTCAAAGGCGTTTGCTGATTTTTTTTTTTATACTTTTCGTACTTCCACGAACATATATTAGATATATACAAGTCCGTGGTATTTCGTGACTCGCATCTAATATTACATAAAGGTCCTTGATAAATGAAGGCGTAGTTCATTTGTATAACATCAAAAATATATTCAAACTAGATATGTTCCAGTAGATCTATGTATGTCGTTGAAGAAAACAGCCATCACAGTTTTTGGGGGCCGGGTTGAACGAGTAGGATGTTGGACCGGGAGAGGCCGGAACGACTTTATTTGTTTTTATAGAATATGAGCTGCCCTAAAATAGTGTTTTGAACACAATAGGAACATTTCTCGAAGGTCTTTCCCACTTTCAACAAACTGCACGCATTGTTTTTAAACACTGACAAGTTCAAGGGAAATGCGTGGAAATGAAACACTATTTGCATGCGTGTTCCGACATCCATACACAACACGTGTTTTATTCCTCCTCGATACGAGCTCATTCCGCAACACTTAAGCGTTAAAATAAACGTCTATGGGTGTGTAAACTTGTCGTTTATAAACATCTATAATCACAATGGATGGAGTAAGAGTGTTAACGTAGTTCAGATTGGGGAGTCTTTCTTTCTAATTTATGGATCATTTTTGATTTTTTCTTGGATTGTGTATGAGAATCGAAATTCTGTGGCAATAACGTTGAAATCCTTTGTCGATTTTGTGTGAAAACTGGGTTTAAAACAGCTTATTTGAACTTTTCATACACCGGAGTTAGGACACCATTATGGATATGGCCAGTACAGGACATAGCACGGACCAGTAAACGGAAACTCAAGGGTTCTGGTATACTAGTAGTGGAATCGCTGACAAAATTACGCCAATCTATCGTTAATGAGCTAAACCGTCTCAGACACGATAAAAAACTGTATTCTTTTTGGACGAGAGACGGGAGGATTTTCGCCAAAAAATCAAATGAAACCGCAAAAAAACTTATCAGAATAATAAATGACATTAATGATTTAGTTCCCGACTACATCAACAGGCCAAAACAGAGAAACTAGAACTTTTCACTTCAATCCATTTTTGTCACTTAGTCAAAACTGTATATAAAAAATGTGACGTTGCATATTTATTTTTTATTTTTTCATATTATGTTCCCCTGCATTATATTAGATATTCTATTTGTTTCTTATGACTGATTGTGCACGCTATATCAACTGATACCAGTAACGTATTTTGCTATGACAGGTTGTATTTTTTGTAGTTGTGTTATAAATATTGCACTATGTCAACGCAATATTCTTTTTTCTCATATTTCTCATGACTGGCTATATCATTGTCGATGAGACAAGTTGTACAAATTACTATCCATATGCGTGATCTGAGTTGTATATCAGTGGCGGATCCA
>NW_018405408.1:4344-5167 GCF_002113885.1 Mizuhopecten yessoensis
CCTGAGAATTTTCTTTAAAAATCATATATTTTCACCATTTTCCTCAATTTTTTCCAACATGGAAACCCCCCCAGGAAATTTGGAAACCCCCCCAGATAGGTCTCTGGATCCGCCACTGTATATGTACACTAGCTGGTTGAGTACAATGTACATCATAACACTTCAAACACGTGATTTTTGGTGCTATGTTTATCTTGACGGTACTACATGAATATATATCATGACATGTCGAACGCGTCAACCTGTGTGCTATATGTATACCTTCATAGATCGAACGGCGTCATTTTTTGGTCAAAGTATCACCTAAATTATACTAGCAAAACGTGCTTTCTCCACTGGTAACACTTGTCATATATAGTGATATGTATATTATACTAGCTTTACGTGCTATCTCCGGGATATCGTGAATGGTTACAAATGTCATACATAGTGCTCTATATATTATACTAGCCAAACAGGTCATATATAGTGATATGTATATTATGCTAGCTTGACGTGCTATATCCGGTATATCGTGAAAGGTTACACATGTCATAGATAGTGTTCTGTATATCATATTAGCCACACTAGTACTTGTCATATATAGAGATATGTGTATTATACTAGCTTGCCGTGCTATCTCCGGTATATCGTGAATGGTTACACATGTCATACATTGTGTACTGTATATTATACTAGCCACACAGGTCATATATAGTGATATGAATATTATACTAGCTTGACGTGCTATCTCCGGTATATCGTTAATGGTTACACATGTCATACATAGTGTTCTGTATATTATACTAGCCACACTTGTCATATATAGTGATATGTATATTAT
>NW_018405408.1:5343-5482 GCF_002113885.1 Mizuhopecten yessoensis
CATATATAGTGATATGTATATTATACTAGCTTGACGTGCTATCTCCGGTATATCGTGAATGGTTACACATGTCATACATAGTGCTCTGTATATAATACTAGCCACACATGTCATATATAGTGATATGTATATTATACTA